>NW_026576675.1:0-76453 GCF_028641065.1 Leucoraja erinaceus
AGTTGGGCCAAAAGGCCTGTTTCCAAACTGTATCAATCTATGACTCTAGTCTGTGTAGGATAGTGTTAGTGGGTGGGAATCGTTGGTCAGTGCGGATTCGGTGGGCCGAAGCGCCTGCTTCTGTGCTGTGTCTTTAAACTAAACTTAAAAAATGATAACCCATTTATTGTACCCCAGGTAAACCCACCACAGGCCAACCCACGTGTACTAGCCCAGATAAACCCACTAGAAACAGAAATAAACATAGACAAATGGTGCAGGAGTAGGCCATTCGGCCCTTCGAGCCACAGACTACAAGAAAGCCTGCCCACACTCTATCCCAGATACATCCACAGAACAGCCCTCTGATCCTGTACCCTAGGTTGACTAATCTTTGCACCAGTGTCACTGTGGCTCTGAGCTCTGGGTGTGTGTTGGATAGACACAAGAAGCTAGAGTAACTCAGCGGGTCGGACGGCGCCTCTGGAGAGAAGAAATTGGTGATATTTCAGGACAATGACCTTCTTCAGACACCAGAGATGCTGCCCGACCCACTGAGTTACAGCGGCTTTTTCTATCCATCTCGCTTTTGACGGGGTTGGGTTCAATAGCCGGCAGCTTTAGCGTTTTGAAACCAAAGGCAACTTTCGCATTTTCAAACCATAGGCAACTTTAGCGTTTTCAAAGCAAAGGCAGCATGTTTTCAAACCTTTAGCGTTTTGAAACCAAAGGCAGCTTTAGTGTTTTGAAACCAAAGGCAGCTTTAGCGTTTTGAAACCAAAGGCAGCTTTAGCGTTTTGAAACCAAAGGCAGCTTTAGCGTTTTGAAACCAAAGGCAGCTTTAGCGTTTTGAAACCAAAGGCAGCTTTAGCGTTTTGAAACTAAAGTCAGCTTTAGTGTATTGAAACCAAAGGCAGCTTTAGCGTTTTGAAACGAAAGGCGGCTTTAGCGTTATCAAACCAAAGGCGTCTTTAGCGTTTTCAAACCTTAGGTAACCTTAGCATTTTCAATCCTTACGCAGCTTTAATGTTTTCAAACCAAAGGCAGCTTTAGCATTTTCAAACCAAAGGCGGATTTAGTGTTTTCAAACCAAAGGCAGGTTAACGTTTTCAAACCAAAAGCGGCTTTAGCGTTTTCAAACCAAAGGCAGCTTTAGCGTTTTCAAACAAAGGCAAGTTTAGCGTTTTCAAACCTAAGGCGGGTTTAGTAGAATGTTATAATAGAATTTAATAGAATTTACTAGAATGTTGCCTGGGTTTCAACAACTAAGTTACAGAGATAGGTTGAATAAGTTAGGTCTTTATTGTCTGGAGCGCAGAAGGTTAAGGGGGGATCTGATAGAGGTCTTTAAGATAATGAGAGGGATAGACAGAGTTGATGTGGACAAGCTTTTCCCTTTGAGAATAGGGAAGATTCAAACAAGAGGACATGACTTCAGAATTAAGGGACAGAAGTTTAGGGGTAATATGAGGGGGAACTTCTTTACGCAGAGAGTGGTGGCGGTGTGGAATGAGCTCCCAGTGGAAGTGGTGGAGGCAGGTTCATTGGTATCATTTAAAAATAAATTGGATAGGCATATGGATGAGAAGGGAATGGAGGGTTATGGTATGAGTGCAGGCAGGTGGGACTAAGGGGAAACAAAATTTGTTCGGCATGGACTTGTAGGGCCGAGATGGCCTGTTCCCGTGCTGTAATTGTTATATGGTTATATGGTTATATGGTAGTGTTTTCAAGCAAAAGGAGGCTTTAGCATTTTCAAAGCATTTTCAAAGCTTATGCAACTTATGCAACTTTAGCTTTTTCAAACCTTAGGAAAGTTTAGCGTTTTCAAACCAAAGGCAGCTTTAGCGTTTTGAAAGCAGAGAGATCTTTAGCGTTTTGAAACCTTAGGCAACTTTCATGTTTTCAAACCATAGGCAACTTTTGCGTTTTTAAACCAAAGGCAGCTTTGAAATTTTCAAACCAAAGGCAGCTTTAGCATTAGCAAACCCAAGGCAACGTTAGCGTTTGAAACCAAAGGCAGCTTTAGCGTTTTCAAACCATAGGCAACTTTAGCGTTTCAAACCTTAGGCAGCTTTAGAGTTTTCAAACCAAAGGCGGGTTTAGCGTTTTCAAAATCTTAGGCAACTTTAGCATTTTCAACCCTTAGGCAACTTTAGTTTTTTCAAACCTCATGGAGCTTTAGCGTTTTGAAACCAAAGGCAGCTTTAGCATTTTGAAACCAAAGGCAGCTTAGCGTTTTGAAACCAAAGGCAGCATTAGCATTTTGAAACCAAAGGCAGCATTAGCATTTTGAAACCAAAGGCAGCTTAGCGTTTTGAAACCAAAGGCGGCATTATTTGAGAAGGGGAACGTTAAATTCGAAGTGTCAGTGATGCAGTTGAACAAAGGGGACTATGAAGGCAAGAGAGGGGAGCTGGCCAAGGTTGACTGGAAAGAGATCCTAGCAGGAATGACGGTGGAACAGCAATGGCAGGAATTTCTGGGCATAATCCGGAAGACGCAGGATCATTTCATTCCAAAAAGGAAGAAAGATTCTAAGGGGAGAAGGAGGCAACCGTGGCTGACAAGAGAAGTTAGGGTCAGAATACAACTAAAAGAAAAGATGTATAACACAGCAAAGAGTAGCTGGAAGCCAGAGGATTGGGAAACTTTCATAGGACAACAGAAGGAAACAAAACGGGCAATACGGGCTGAAAAGATGAAGTACGAAGGGAAGCTGGCCAGGAATATAAAGAGGGCAGTAAAAGCTTCTTTAGATATGTTAAGGGAAAAAGAGTAGCAAAGTCAAATGTGGGTCCCTTGAAGGCAGACATGGGTGAAATTATTATGGGCAACAAGGAAATTGCAGAGGAGAGTTGAATAGGTACTTTGAATCTGTCTTCACTCAGGAAGGCACAAACAATCTCCCAGATGAACTGGAGGACAGAGGATCTAAGGGGGTAGAGGAACTGAAAGACATTTTCATTAGGCGGGAAATAGTATTGGGTATGCTAATGGGACTGAAGGATGATAAATCCCCTGGGCCTGATGGTCTGCATCATAGGGTCCTCAGGGAGGTGGCTCCAGATATAGTGGATGCATAGGTGATCATTTTCCAATGTTCAATAGATTCAGGATCAGTTCCTGTGGATTGGAGGATAGCTAGTGTTATCCCATTTTTCAAGAAAGGAGCGTGAGAGAAAACGGGGAATTACAGACCAGTTAGCCTGACTTCGGTGGTGGAAAAATGTTCGCAATGTTGGGAGAGTCCAGATCCAGGGGCCCCAGTCTTAGAATAAAGTGGAGGTCATTTAAGACTGAGGTGAGAAAAAACTTTTTCACCCAGAGAGTTGTGAATTTATGGAATTCCCTGCCAGAGGCCAAGTCACTGGATGGATTTAAGAGAGAGTTAGATGGAGCTCTAGGGGCTAGTGGAGTCAAGGTATATGGGGAGAAGGCAGGCACGGGTTATTGATAGGGGACAATGAATGCCCCATGACGGTGCTGGCTCGATGGGTCGAATGGCCTCCTCCTTCACCTATTTTCTATGTGTCTATGTTTTACCGTTTTCAAACCAAAGGCGGCTTTAACGTTTTGAAACCAAAGGCGGCTTTAGCGTTTTGAAACCAAAGGCAGCTTTAGCGTTTTGAAACCAAAGGCGTCTTTAGCGTTTTGAAACCAAAGGGCAGCTTTAGTGTCTTCAAACCAAAGGCTACACAGCTTTAGCATTTTCAAACCAAAGGCTACGCAGCTTTAGCGTTTTCAAACCAAAACACAGTTTTGCATTTTCAAACCACATTAAGGGCACTGACAGGTCAGTAAAACCACTTACAGTTTAGTAGACATGTTTTCAGTGTTATTCACAGGTCAGAATGAGATCTGTGACCTGTCGCTACCTCCCGATGTTGCAGAGAACTGAGACACCTCTACACTTGCGGGTTTTATAGTCCCTGAGGAACGGGTGTGGCCTTCATGGCGTGATGAACAAGAGAGAGATTCTCAACATTTTTTAAACATTAATAAGTCTCATTTTTCATCAATGGGAAAAATCCTCTGGCCCTGCGCAGCGGATGGGGACTCTGAGTAAGATGGCCAAAAATCACTGCCGTAAGTGGTAGCGTTTTTTCTAAAATCAATATGCAGTGCAACAGGAAGTGGTCAAGATCAGAGTTTTAATTATATAGATTTAGCTAACAAACCTGTACGTCTTTGGAGTGTGGGTGGAAGCCGGAGCACCTGGAGAAAGTCCACGGAGGTCACGGGGAGGATGTAAAAACTCCGTACAGATAGCACCCGTAGTCGGGATCGAACCTGGGGCTCTGGTGCTGTGAGGCAGCAACTCTACCGCTGCACCACCATGCTACAGCTCAGCTGCTCTACCTCTCAGTCAGACCATTTATCTCGGCACCATTTAACGCCATACTCTCAATTCCATAATATCAAGGCCAGTCACCTCGGTGTTGTACTGGTCTCAAGGACTGGTTGAGGAGGCTTCGTCGGTTGTGCGTGAAACAGGTCAACATCGTCTTTAGTTTAGAGGTACAGCGTGGAAACACGCCTTTCAGCCCACCGTGTCCGTGCAGACCAACGATCACCCTTACACCGGTAGTCAGGATTGAACCCGGGTCTCTGGCGCTGTAAGGCTGTAGCTCTACTGCTGCACCACTGTGCCGCCTCTGCCCTTGCACTCTGATGGCTTGCTTTGTCCTGCATAGGACAGGTTTTGTCTGGGCCACAGCCAGACATAAAAACAGTATTTTTCCATGAGCAGTAGCTCTACTCAACAGCCAAAAGTCTGCAGGCTCTTTTTACTCTGGTACTTTATTTCCACGTGTTTAAATTATAATGGTTTATTTTTAATTGTCTACTGTATATCATGTTCTTATCCTTGCAAGCAAAGCATCAAGGCAAGTTCCTTGTATGTATACATACTTGGCTAATAAAATTATATTGATTATTATTATTATTAATATTATTATTATTATAGGTTGACAGATGAACAGAAGCAGCTACTGACTGCACTGGCGCTGCTGGAGGAGCAGCTCAGCCAGACACGGCTGGATCTGCAGGCTGCACGAGCGGCACAGAAGGACATGGACTCCAGCATGCGAGCAATGGAAATCAGTGTGAAAAGTATAACTGATGTAAGTTTTCCCAAATAGTTTGTATTTAATTGTAAAAGGCCAAAACTTAGCACTTCTTCTGTATGATCAAAGAGATTGAGGTGAAGAGGAAAGTGTGGAAAGTATCTTGCCCTTTTCCCTCCCCTTCTTTATTTATTTATTTATTTATTTTTGTTTATTTTATTAGAAGTTAATACAGCACAAAACAGTACAGTGGAACCTAATTTTAGGTGCCAACTATGTAATACCGTAATCCATTCTATGTACAACCTCTAGTTTTATGTTATAAGAAGGAAGTAAGCAGGACAAGAAAAAGAAAGCAATAGAAAGAGGAAAAAGTGGAAAAATAGATGGTAGAGAGTAGAAAAACGTGAAGTGTGTATATAAAAAATAAAAAAGGAAGAGAGAAAGTGGAAAGTAGAAATAGAAGAGAAGGCCCCTTAAAAGAGAATTTTTCAAATCTGTATTCGGAGATGTAGATCTATCCGTGTCATGAACTGAAATCAGCAATCTTTACGGTACCGCTGCATCACATGACTCCAAAAAGTCGATGAAAGGAGACCAACTCCTTAAGAATTGGTCATATTTATCTATTAGTCGGAGTCTCATTTCTTCAAGGCGTGCTATGTCCATTATATTCCTAATCCACATTTTAACAGTTGGTGTGGTTGTATTTTTCCAAAATTTAAGTATCAATTTCTTTCCAATTATCAACCCATAATTAAGAAAAACATTTTGATCTTTATTTAAATTTGTATCTTCTCCTATTATTCCAAATATAATCCATTCCGTTTTGGGTTCTATTCTTGACTTGAAAAGCTTTGTAAATATATCAAATATATCACTCCAAAATTTATTCAACTTTGTACATCCTACAAATGAATGTGTTATATTAGCGTTTTGAAACAAACATTTATCGCATCTGGGAGAGACGTTTGGATAAAATTTATTCAACCTCGTTTTTGAATAATATAGTCTATGTAATAATTTGAATTGAATTAAATTATGTCTTGCATTAATAGAATAGTTATGTGTATTCATCAAATACTTTTCCCATCTATCCTTCGAGATCTTTATCATTAGCTCATGTTCCCAATCTTCCCTTAATGCTTCTGTTGAGGGTGATTCTCTATTTAATATATTATTATAAAAGTATGATATTAATTTTTGTGAATCAGCCTTAATATTCATTGCTTCTTCTAAAGGATCTAAAAATATAGTTTGAAATCTATGTGTATATTTCTTCATAAAGTCACATACCTGTATATATTTAAAATATTGATTATCCTTCAATTTAAATTTTAATTTTAATTGTTGAAATGTTAACAGTTTGCCCACTTCATATACATATCCCCTACTTTCCTAATCCCCAGTCTATCCCATTGTTGATATGTGTTGTCGATGAGAGAAGGTTTGAATGCGGGGTTGTTCAATAGTGGGGTTAGTACTGATAAATTATTTAATTTCAAGGATACTTTTATTTGTTTCCAAATTCTTATTATATTGTGAATAATTGGGTTCTTCTTATATATTATACTATTCAATTTTATCCCTTCCCTTCTTAAACACTCAACTCCCACTCTCCCCCTCCCTCTCTACTGCGTTCTTCCCTTTCTCTCACTGTCTCTCATTTTTCCCCTCTGCTCCTTTCCCTGTGTTCACGACGTGGTCTCTACATTGGAGAAACCAAACAGACGTTGGGTTTCTACTTTGCGGAGCACCTGTGTTCGATCCATGGGACACTGCTGAGCTTCCTGTTATCTCAATCTGACTTGGATGTGGGAGTGACCGAACAGTCTGTGACTCCCTGCACTGTTGCAATGAGGCTCAAAGCAATCTTGAGGAATGGCATCTCACCTTCCATTTGGGCTCATGGCAGTCCTATATAACCATATAACAATTACAGCACGGAAACAGTCCATCTCGGCCCTTCTAATCCGTGCCAAACACTTATTATCACCTAGTCCCATCTACCTGCACTCAGACCATAGCCCTCCATTCCTTTCCCGTCCATATACCTATCCAATTTATTTTTAAATGATAAAATCGAACCTGCCTCCACCACTTCCACTTGAAGCTCATTCCACACAGCTACCACTCTCTGAGTAAAGAAGTTCCCCCTCATGTTACTCCTAAACTTCTGTCCCTTAATTCTCAAATCATGTCCTCTTTTTGAATCTTCCCTACTCTCAATGGAAAAAGCTTATCCAGGTCAATTCTGTCTATACCTCTCATCATTTTAAATACCTCTATCAAGTCCCCCCTTAACCTTCTGCGTTCCAAAGAATAAAGACCTAACTTATTCAACCTTTCTCTAACTTAGTTGCTGAAACCCAGGCAACATTCGAGTAAATCTCCTCTGTACTCTCTTTATTTTGTTGACATCTTTCCTATAATTTGCCGACCACAATTGTACACCATACTCCAGAATTGGCCTCATCAATGCCTTGTACAATTTTAACATTACATCCCAACTTCTATACTCAATGCTCTGATTTATAAAGGCCAGCAGACCAAAATCTTTCTTTACCACCCTATCTACATGAGATTCCACCTTCAGGGAACTATGTACAGTTATTCCTAGATCCCTCTGTTCAACTGCATTCCTTAATTTGCTACCATTTACCATGGACGTCCTATTTTGATTTGTCCTGCCAAGATGTAGCACCTCACACTCCATCTGCCATCTTTCAGCCCACTCTTCCAAATGGCCTAAACCTCTCTGTAGACTTTGAAAATCTACTTCATTATCCACAACACCACCTATCTTGGTATCATCTGCATACTTACTAATCCAATTTACCACACCATCATCCAGATCATTGATGTATATGACTAACAACAGTGGACCCAACACAGATCCCTGTGGCACCCCACTAGTCACTGGCCTCCAACCTGACAAACAGCCATCCACCATTACTCTCTGGCATCTCCCATTCAGCCACTGTTGAATCCATCTTGCTACTCCTCTGGACTCGTACTGAATTTGATTCCTCTGTTAGTATCAGTTGTCCATTTGTGATAATTGGGTTAGTTTGTTTTTTTAAATCTCTATCCAGAGTGCATGTCTTGTCTGAAAAGCATCTCCACCGGAAACGTCACCCATTCCTTCTCTCCAGAGATACAGCCTGTCCCGTTGTCTAACTTCGGTTTAAACCAGCATCTGCCATTCCTTCCTGGACATGTCTTTTTGCTCCGCATTTTGTAACTACTACGATCTTTTGTCTATTTTTCTTATCACCTAACCTCTCCTATTCACTCCTTGACCAGATATCTTTGCTTGCAGCTTATCCCCATGGTCACCTGGTTTGACACTATCAGAGCCATCCACCCACCTGTGCAGCGTTACAAGTTTCTTTTGTCGCCTCCCCAGTTCTGACGAAGGGTCGTTGACTTGAAACATGAATTCTGTTTCTGTGGCTACAGATGCAGCCGGACCCGAGTTGCTCCCAGCATTTTGTTTTTCAGATTTATTTCAAACTTACAAAATTCTTAAGGGGTTGGACAGGCTAGATGCAGGAAGATTGTTCCCGATGTTGGGGAAGACCAGAACAAGGGGTCACAGTTTAAGGATAAGGGGAAAGTCTTTTAGGACCGAGATAAGAAAAACATTTTTTAACACACAGAGTGGTGAATCTGTGGAATTCTCTGCCACAGAAAATAGTTGAAGCCAGTTCATTGGTTATATTTAAGAGGGAGTTAGATGTAGCCCTTGTGATTAAAGGGATCAGGGGGTATGGAGAGAAGGCAGGTACAGGATACTGAGTTGGATGATCAGCCATGATCATATTGAATGGCGGTGCAGGCTCGAAGGGCCGAATGGCCTACTCCTGCACCTATTTTCTATGTTTCTATTCCATCTGCAGTTTTCACGCATTTATTCTAGCGGGTCAGACAACATCTCTGGAGAAAACAAATAGAAAATTCCTTTTCTCCAGAGATGCTGTCTGAGCCGCTAGGTTACTCCAGCTTATTGTGTCTATCTTTGGTTTAAACCAGCATTTACAGTTCCTTCCTACTACATTTACACGTTTCCCTTATCAACTCCCTATCACATCCTGTCAAGTTTTGTCACACATGATTTTCAATAAACCATGTTGGCTACATTTGATTAGATGCAGCTGACCAAATGATTAGTTATTTCCTCTTGCGAACTATGAGTGCTGGATAAATTAGAATCGTAGAGTGATACAGTGTGGAAACAGACCCTTCGGCCCAACTCGCCCACTACTGCCAACATGTCCCAGCTACACTGGTCCCACCTGCCTGCGTTTGGTCCATATCCCTCCAAACCTGTCCTAACCATGTACCTGTCAATTGACCTATAGTTCCCAGCTTCTGTTTTACGTGCTAGGATGCCAGGTGAATCTCACTCACAGCCTCTTCTACTGCTGGTCCAGGTGCCCAGTAACTGTGAGTTCTGCTTCCAACAGCCATTCAGGCAGTGAACCCTTGGCCCACTGTACTAATTGCATCAAACCGTGTGGCAATTGAATTACATTTCCAACTTTGTGTAGGAAAGATGGTTACGTTGTTTACTCTGAATGGACCCGTCAGAATATCATAACCTTATGTGTAGGAAGGAACTGCAGATGCTGGTTTACACCACAGATAGACATCAGCGAGACAGGCATCATCTCTGGGGGGGGGGGGGGGGGGGGGGGGGGGTGAATGGATGACATTTCAGTATGAGACGTCTGAAGAAGGGTCTCAATCTGAAACATGATCCATTCCTTGTCTCCAGAGATGCTGCCTGTTCCCGCTGAGTTACTCCAGCATTTTGTCTTTTTTCTATAATATTATAACCACTCAAACAATCTACCTGCTGTATTTCCTGGCGACTCTCTCCTTGCAACCTTTCTTCTCCTGTCCTGCCAATGCCGTAAACCTTTCTTGTGCCTCTCTACTGAACTCCCATCAATCCTGTTGGCAACCAGAATCCACACAATGTTACAGGTACAGCTGAGCTAACGTTTTCCACAGTTCCAAGATGACTGTCCCACTATCTTCAAAGATCCATCAACAAGCTCTCCAAATATAGACACAAAATGCTGGAGTAACTCAGCGGGATGGACAGAATCTCTGGAGCATTAGATGCTGCTGGTCCGCTGAGTAACTCCAGCATTTTGTGTCTATCTTCAGTGTAAACCAGCATCTGCATTTCCTTCCAACACAACAAGCTCTCCAAGATATTTCTGTTCCCCACCACGGTTTAGTATCCTTTCAGCTATAATGTATTCCCTTGCCTTATCCCCCCCCCCCCTCGCCAAAGGATCAACAATTGTAAAATGTTTTTTTACAGTAACAAAGATACTGCTTTGCATTGATTTCAATGTCTACAAGGAGGAGCACTGACTATCCAGCTCTTGTGTGTTTAGAAGGAGACGGTGTTGCTCCCACTTGTCCACAAGCTGCTCTTCGGTTCATCACAAGACAGCACAGGGGAACCACTGACAGCACAGCTGGTGCATCGCCAGGAACTCGAGGCCCTCCTCATTGGCTTGGAGAAGAAGATCCGCTCAGATGCTTCACTTCATCGTGGTCCTGCAATGGAGGCACACTCGGCATCTGTCAGAGCAGGGATTATCAAGGTACAAGCATGCAAGCAGCCAGTGGGTCTAACTGTGTAGTGCTAGTATGGATGTCGTGGGCTGAAGGGACTGGTTTCCAGAAGGCTAGTATGGACATTGTGGGCTGAATGGATTATTGGACTGGGAGCTCAGTCACTCAAGCCTGATGTGCTGGCAGCTCACTCACTGACGGCTGGTGGGCTGGCAGTTGACTCGCGGCTATTCCTTGAAATTCCATTTCAAGCAGAGTGCAAGCCACCAAATTCAAATGCAGTTTCATACCATTTCAAGCAGGGTGCAAGGCCACCAAATTCAAAAGCATTTTCCTACCATTTCAAGCAGGGTGCAAGGCCACCAAGGTGACATCTCCCTCCCCCATCTTGCAGAGACTGAGCCACGCCCACACTTACGGGTTTTATAGTCCCTCCTCCTCCCACCGGAAGTGGCCTTCATGGCAGTGATTGACAGGAGAGAAAATCTCAACATTTTTTAAACACAAATAACTTTTATTTTTCATCAATGGGAAAAATCCTCTTGTTCTGCGCAGCGGAGCGGGACTCTGAGTCAGATGGCCAAAAATCACAAACGTAAGTGGTAGCGTTTTTTCTAAAATCAATATGCAGTGCAAACAGGAAGTGGTCAAGATGAGACTTTTAATTATATAGATATACAGTTAATGAAATTGGGGCATGTCTTGCTCTACGTTCCATCAATTCAGCACTTTCGCTTGCAATGTGTCAATGAACACCACATCCTTAAACAGTGCTCCCATGAAGTGTCTGAGTGTCCCTCGGTGTCTAGTGGTGGCTGGACCTTAGACCAAGGTCACTCCGCCACAGCCTTTGCGGTGACTGCACTGAGCTTCAGTGTGTCCCTCACACCACATACTACCACACCCTGGAATGTGCCAGTCGGCAATTCATTTACCCACATCTTATGCGGGAAGATCAATTTTTGGGCAGACCAAAGTGAGTCTTCCGCTGAGATAATGATCTTCCAGCAGCAGTTGACATTTATCTTGTTGTGCGTCCCTGTGAACAGCTCATAGATCACTGATGCACAACTGCTCAGGATGAACCATGACAAGAGCCCTTGCATTCTTCTTCTGACCTTCCTGTCAAATGCTCAGTGCATAAGGAGGTGAATGTTGTACACACCACAACCATCTCAATGGCAGCGTGCAGGGGGTGCTTTTCTGACCGAGCAGGCAGGGTCTGACTGGGAGGGCTCCTCACACTACTGTTGGCGAGTTCCTCTGTCTGATTGGGGAGCCATCTGATGGGATCCATCGAGTCCTTCTCCCACAGTGCCTGTAGCTCGTTCTACGTTGATCACTTGTGGTCAAAGGTAATTTTCTTCAGGAACCTTTCTGTGTAGGACTGGTAGTAAGGCAATGTCAAACTGAATGGAACATTGCATAAGTCTACTTCAGCCAACAGCTACACTAGTCCTACCTGCCTGTGTTCAACCCAAATCCCGCCAAACCTGTCCAATGTATGTCAATGTACTTTAATAATTATTGACCTGATCACATAATCCTGCCGCCTTCTATGCAGTATACTTGGGCTCTCCATTGCTCACTTTTATTACACCTTGCTAATTCCAGATTATGGGAATGGATAAGAGTGAACATTTTTTGGGAACTGTTGAAGGGAGCATTGCACGTCTGGTTTCTGTATGTGTGTGTGTGGGCTCTGCGCTCTATTGCACTCTACTGCCCACTTCTTATCCCAGATTATTGTTATTTTTCCTTTGGTAGGAAGTGGAATGCATTGTGGAGCAAGCCCTGAAACTGTACAGCGCTGACAGGGTTGGATTGGTGGATTATGCACTGGAATCTGCTGGTAAGTATCAGACAAAAGCCGGGGCCAAGTAAAACTGAGAATGTAACAGACTGAAAGTGTGTTGTGTGGGCTGGCACTTTAGTCATGTTTGACTTGCTCCCAAGGAATGGGGTGCTCTTTCACACTGGGTGATATGTCCTGAATAGGCAAGTACAAATCCAGTACAGATTTCCCCAGAGCTGCTGAGGTTCACACTGCAGAATGTTCATTTAACTTGTAACTGCTTGATGTTGCGCCAGCCACAACTCATTTAAAGTCTGAGCCATCGGTTGCCCTGGGACACCAGGGCAATGCCATCTTCATTCTGTCCACTGCTCCATCATCCCTGCAAACACATTGGTTAATCTCTTGTGCACTCTCTCCAAAGCTTCATGCCTTTCTGAGGGCAAGGCAGCCAGGACTGGATGAACTACTCCAGCTGTGGCCAAGCCTGTGTTTTACAAAGTTCCCTCATCACTTCTTTGCCCTTGTACCCTGAGCCGTTATTTACAAAGTACAGGAGTTTTTAAACAACATCCTAAACTTCCTTCTTTCAGTAAACTAGGCACATATATCACCCACGTGTGTAAGAAGGATGTGAAGGTCTGATGAAGGTCTCGACCCGAAACGTCACCCATTCCAGAGACAGTTCTTCATTTCTTTCAAAATTCCTTTTAGAATTGTGCCCTCTAGTTTGCATTGCTTTATTTTTGCTCCCAAAATTAAATATTTCACATTTGAATCACAGCTGTAACCAGCCAGTTCAAACAAAATTCTGTATTGGCCTCCAATTCCATGAATATCCAAGTAAATGCGTTGTGAAGAAAAGGCGGGTCCTTATTCTGAAAAGGTGGCCAATTTTACAACTTACAATTGCCCTCTGGCCAATTTAAATGAATGTCAATTTACCACTACACCTAGCAACTGTACATCTCTGGAGTATGGGAGAATACCAGAGCACCCGGAGAAAACCCATGCAGCACAGGGAGAATGTACAAACACCGTACAGACAGCACCTGTAGTCAGGATCAAACCCAAGTCTCTGGTGCTGTCAGGCATGAGGTCTACCGATCCGTCACTGTGCTGCCCTGATTTAATTGCTCCCCTCTTCTGTTGGTTAGCCAGTTTTATTCCTTGAAGCAAAGTTTACGTTGCAGAGAAAGTGAGAACAAAATAGATAGACTGGAGACCAGGAGACATTTGAGATGAACGTCGACACCAGCTGGATCGGTGGAGATGCAACTAGTGGCAGACGAATGAAATCTTAAACACCTGTAGAAGTGCAAGAAAAGAAGACAAGCTCATGGTTTGAAATGTGGATGGAAGCTTGGGTCTTCTCAAGCTAACATTGGACTTAATTGGAATTGTGTAGAAAGCTGAAGATCTACTTTAGGTTTCAGCCATCTGCAGAATGACCAGGATACTGCCTGGATTAGACAGAATGCTAGAATAGAATATTAGCTATAAGGGGAGGTTGGACAAACAGAATGTTTTTGCTTGGCTGAGACGAGATACCATTAAGATAATAAACTTCCTTCCTGTTTTTGCTACCAAAGTGGATCACCTCACATTTATCTACATTACACTGCATCGGTCATGCATCTGCCCACTCACCCAACCTATCCAAGTCACCCTTCAACCTCCTAGCATCTTCTTCACAGGTTCACACTGCCACTGTGCTTTGTGTCATCTGCAAATTTGCTAATATTACTTTTAATCCCATCATCTAAATCATTAATATATATTGTAAATAGTTGCAGCCCCAGCACCGAGCTTGCGGCACTCCACTCACCACTGCCTGCCATTCTGACTGGGAACCCGCTTATTCCTACTCTTTGTTTACTTGCTGCCAACCAATTCGCTATCCATGTCAGCACCCTACCCCCAATACCATGTCACCAGTCTCCCGTGCGGGACCTTATCAAAGGCTTTCTGAAAGTCCCGATACACTACATCCACTGGCTCTCCTTCATCCATTTTACTTGTCACATCCTCAAAAAATTCCAGAAGATTAGTCAAGCATGAATTCCCTTTCATAAATCCATGTTGACTTGGACTAATCCTTTTACTGCTATCCAAATGCCGCATTAATACCTCTTTAATAATTGACTCCAGCATCTTTCCCACCACCGAAGTCGGGCTAACTGGTCTGTAATTCACCATTTTCTCTCTCGCTCCTTTCTTGAAAAGTGGGGTAACATTAGCTACCCTCCAATCCACAGGAACTGATCCTGAATCTAAAGAACATTGGAAAATGATAATCAATGCATCCACGATTTCCAGAGCCACCTCCCTGAGGACCCTGGGTGCAGACCATCAGACCCTGGGGATTTATCAGCCTTCAGCCCCATCAGTCTACCCAATACTATTTTTCACCGAATGCAAATTTCTTTCAGTTCCTCTGTCTCCGTAGATCCTCTGTCCTCAAGTACATCAGTGAGATTGTTTGTGTCTTCCTTAGTGAAGACAGATCCAAAGTACCTGTTCAACTTCTGCCATTTCCTTGTTCCCCATACTAATTTAACCTGTTTCTGCCTTCAAGGGACCCACATTTGTCTTTATTAATCTTTTTCTCTGAACATACCTAAAGAAGCTTTTACTGTCCTTCTTTATATTCCTGGCCAGCTTACCCTCATACTTCATCTTTTCACCCCGTATTGCCCTTTTTGTTACCTTCTGTTGTCCTTTGAAAGTTTCCCAAACCTCTGGCTTCCCGCTACTCTTTGCTGTGTACATCTTTTCTTTGAGTTTTATTCTATCCCTAACTTCCCTTGTCAGGCACAGTTGCCTCCTACTCCCTTTAGAATCTTTCTTCCTCTTTGGAATGAAATGATCCTGTGTCTCCCGGATTATGCCCAGAAATTCCTGCCATTGCTGTTCCACCGTCATTCCTGCTTGCATCCTTTTCCAGTCAACCTTGGCCAGCTCCTCTCTCATGCCTTCATAGTCCCCTTTGTTCAACTGCAACACCGACACTTCTGATTTAGCCTTCTCCCTCTCAAATTGCAGATCAGAACTTGAAATTAAACATGAAAACAAAGAGATAGAGATAAGCGACTTGTCTGGCTGCCGTGTACACAGCGCCTTCACCGGAACAAATGAAGAAACAAACACAGACTTATCCCCTGGACAGAGGATTCTAAACTAGAGCCCCTCCCTCCCCCACGCCAGGTCCCCATTGTCTTCCCCTTCCCCCTTACGCTCACCGACCGCTGAGGCTCCCATCGCCACCACCCATCACCAGACAGATCTCACCGCCCGGCTTCTCCGCACCCCCCGGAAGGCCTGTGGGTCTTGTTCTGGTCGGCGGCGGCGCGGTTGTTCGGCAGGTGGATCGGGCTGGCGCGGTTCCCCCGAGAGACTCCTGCCGTCCACACTTGGAAACGGTCCGTCTCCGCCACCACCTCAGGCTGTGTGTCCCAGATTCTTATCTGTGCTCCCTTTACATTCACTGGAGCCCCATTCCCGATCTTCCTTCAAACTCACTCGGCAGTCCAGTACGAAGCTTTTCAAAATGGGGAATGGCATGACAGGATTACAAAAAATTTAAAGTGAAATAGTGTGCGTGCTGCGCGCATCACGGGCCGCGAAGCGTGAAGTACCTCGATGCCAGGGTCCAGGGCCCGATCAAGGGCCCTGGAAGCTCTGGGGTTTTAGATTCTCTCTGATGCATTCTGAGCCTTATTTTGGAACATTTTTGCACAAAATTTATGACCAATATTTCAGAAACTAACAGGAATCTGAGAGGCAGCTTTTTCACACAGAGGGTGGTGGGTGTATGGAACGAGCTGCCTGAGGAAGGTACACAAAATTGCTGGAGAAACTCAGCGGGTGCAGCAGCCAGAGGAGGTAGTTAAGGCTGGGACTATACTAATGTTTAAGAGACATTTGGACACGAACATGGATAGGACAGACTTAGATGGATATAGGCCAAATGCATGTGAGTGGAACTAGTTTAGATGGGACATGTTGGTCGGTGTGGGCAAGTTGGGCTGAAGGGCCTGTTTCCACACTGCATCATTCTATGACTTAAAAGTTAAGAAGAAAAATGAATGTAGATAAGTACAGCAGATTTGAAAGAGGAGTGAAATGTAAAGGCAGAGAGATGTTTATGGGTGGAAAGGAACATAGGAAAGGAGGGGGGAGAGTGGGTTTGGGCAGATGGGTGAAGGGAAAATAGACACAAAGTGCTGGAGTAACTCAGTGGGTCAGGCAGCATCTGCGGAGAATATGAATAGGTGACGTTTCACAGAGTGCTGGAGTAACTCAGCGGGTCAGGCAGCATCTGCGGAGAATATGAATAGGTGACGTTTCACAGACTGCTGGAGTAACTCAGCGGGTCAGGCAGCATTTCTGAAGAACATGGATAGATGACATGTCACAGAGTGCTGGAGTAACTCAGTTAGTCAGGCAGCATCTCTGGAGATTATAGTTCGGGCCAAGACCATTCTTCAGTAATATTCATGATGTGGCATGCATAGACATTCCTGAATTTTACTCAAACCATCGTGAGCTACTTTGTTACGGTGCTTGCCCTCTCCTATAATGTCTCTGCTGCCTTGGGTGATGCAGAACAGGACACGAGCTTTGGGGCATGGTGTGAAGCTGTTGCAGTCTGTCCCAGCCTGGTAAAAACCTGGATGGAGTGGATGTGGGGAGGATGTTTCCACTAGTGGGAGAGTCTAGGACCAGTGGCCACAGCCTCGGAATTAAAAGACATTCCTTTAGGAACGAGATGAGCAGGAATTTCTTAAGTCAGTGTGTGGTGAACTGTGGAATTCATTGCCAAAGCTTTGCTATCGGATCTTTGGTTTGAACGTTAACAAGCCACTGGACATCTCCGCAGCAAAGCTGGTTGGGAGACCCCGGACTGCGAATACGGCATATGTGTGCGCCGGCATTGGATGGTCGTCGTTGGTTCATGCTCGTTGACGGGCTTCGCATCAATCTACTAGTACCCTGGACAATGAATATTGCTTGTACCCCAACCAATGACAAGAGTTAGCGGAGTTTATAAAAACCGAAATCCTCCCGCTGCTGATGTCACAACCAAAGGGACAGAAGGGTAAGTCCGTCCGTCATGAGGTTGTTCATGTAGCTGTGTAGGAAGGAACGGTACATGCTGGTTTATACCGAATATAGATGCAAAAACCTTCCTGCTCATGTCGCTGTTGTTCAATACCAAGCGTGTAAATGTAGCAAGTGGACAGCCCAGCGGAATGTTCAAAGTCAAATTTGATTTGATTTTTGTATTTTTCATACCTTTCAGTTATCTGTTATTTGTACCGTTCCATACCTCTGGTTTCCCTCTCTCCTGACTTTCAGTCTGAAGAAGGTTCTCGGCCCAAAACGTCGTCCATTCCTCCTCTCCAGAGATGCTGCCTGCCCCGCTGAGTTACTCCAACACTCTGTGCCTATCTTCGGTGTAAACCAGCACCTGCAGTTCCTTCCTACGCAGCTAATTGTTTAAAAAAACATGTTCTGTTTTAACTTCAGGCGGCAAATGCAGTGTGAAATGGCTAACTCGGACTGGGGTTAGTGGAGCGCCAGCCGGCTTCAGTTAAAGCTGTTGCAAGAGATGGACACAGAATGCTGGAGTAACTCAGTGGGACAGGTAGCACCTCTGGAGAGAAGGAATGGGTGACGTTTCGGGTGGAGACCGTGACCCGCTGAGTTACTGTGCGTGTGTGCGTGTGTGTGTGTGCGTGTCGGCGTGTGTGTGTGTGTGTGTGTGGCGTGTGTGTGTGTGTCGGCGTGTGTGTGTGTGTGCGTGTGTGTGTGTCGGTGTGTGCGTGTGTGTCGTGTGTGTCGGCGTGTGTGTGTGTGCGTGTGTCTAAAGCAGCATCTGCACTTCCTTCCCAAAGATCTTATAGCAAAGATCATCTGCTATAGGATCTTTGTTCCTTCCTGCTCCGTTCCTGCCAAAGATCCTATAGGTTCCTGCAGCAAGTCCGGACCAGACCCAAGATCTTTGGACCAGACTCCAGCAAGTGCACGCAATCGGCCTTGTGATTGGTGGCAGGAATAGCCAACCGAGGTGCACCGTTGCTGGAAAGAAGCGCTGATTGGATGCGAGGGTGGAGTAGGTGGTCCCCACTGACCAATGGGCAGTGAGTGCGCACTGTTTGAAACAGACCAGGGAAAGGCAGTGTCTGTTTCTCACGCCTTTTAAAGCAACAGGCCAGTCTTCTCCACATTCTGCCTCACCCGCTGACTTTGCTCCAGCTGTTTGTGTCTATCCTCGGTTTAAACCGGCATCGGCAGTTCCTTCCTGCACGGGTCAGTCTTCAATTTCACCCTGAGCTGACCAGTATAATTTTCTGCGGAAGATCAACTGATACGCATCGTGTTGCAAGTTTACACTTCAAGGCATTCCTGTGTTAATTTGCGGAGTAACAACACATTGAGTGTAGGGGGAGGTACATGGACAGCGCCAGAGACCCGGGTTCGATCCCGACCTCGGGCGCTGTCTGTACGTCTTTCTCGTGACTGTGTAGGTTTTCTCTGGGAGTTCTCGTTTCCTTCCACACTCCAAAGACGTACAGGTTTGTAGGTGAATTGGCTTTGGTAAAACTTGTAAATTGTCCCTAGTGTGTAGGATAGTGTTAGTGTGCGGGGATCGCTGGTCAGCGCAGACTCGGTGGGTGGAAGGTCACTTCATCTCTAAACTGAAAGCCGTTCAGTTCGATTGTTTCTTGGCTGAATCAGAGCTGTGACTGTATTGAAAATGGAAGGTGTGCGAGTGAATTTCCGAATTTGAATTTAATTGTGTCCTCACCTTGGAAGCCTTTTAAAAAAAATATATATATAAACGATACAGGGAGCGCGTGAGAAAGTGGAATAACAGAGTTTGTGTGTGTGTGTGTGTGTGCGTGGACTAGAAGGATCAAAGGGCCCATGTCCACGCTGCAACCCTGAACTAAACTAAACATCAGAGGGTTTTTTTTTTTTTGCAGTTTAATTGTTTGGGTGGCCTAAAATTATGAATGGAGTTTTGGACTTTGATTTTTGACCTAAGCTATTCTAGGCACGGGAACCCTGGTTTGTTTTCTATGTCGCTGAGACCATCCAGCTGATCAGTTTAATATTTAACTGCATTTTGACGAGTTTATTGCGATTCAGAATGATTAAAACAAATCATCGTTAATCTAGTTATATATTGATAATCTAGTTAGTGCCAGCATCGTTTTGCTTCTCTTCAAATTGTAATCTCGTTGAAACCATCTAGTTTAATGCTAGAAAGGCAGATTTTTATTTTGATACATATTTTGCATACAGCAAGAGCAGCTTTTCTTTTCTATTACTGCCATCATTCCCATTTCACTGACTTTAAAGAAATTCCCCTTTTTAACCGCTCCCTCCGTAATTCCCAGGTCAATTCGTCCCTTCCCACCCAAACCACCCCCTCTCTGGGCACTTTCCCTTGCAACCACCGGAAATGCTACACGTGTCGCTTTACCTCCCCCCTTGACTCCATCCAAGGACCCAAGCGGTCTTTCCAGTTGAGGCAGAGGTTCGCCTGCACCTCCTCCAACCTCATCTATTGCTTCCGCTGTTCCAGGTGTCAACTGCTCTACATCGGTGAGACCAAGCACAGGCTTGGCGATCGCTTCTCCCAACACCTCCGCACAGTTCGCAATAACCAACCTGATCTCCTGGTGGCTCAGCACTTCAACTCCCCCTCCCATTCCGTACCTGACCTTTCTATCCTGGGCCTCCTCCATGGCCAGAGTGAGTCCCACCACAAATTGGAGGAGCAGCACCTCATATTTCGCTTGGTTAGTTTACACCCCAGTGGTATGAACATTGACTTCTCCAATTTCAGGTAGTCTTTGCTTTCCCCCTACTTCCCATCCCCTTCCCTGCTTTCCCACAGCCTACTGTCTCCGTCTCTTCCTCTCTTCTTCCCCCCCCCCCCCCCACATCAGCCTGAAGAAGGGTCTCGACCCGAAACATCAACTATTCCTTCTCTCTATAGATGCTGCCTCACCCACTGAGTTTCTCCAGCATTTTTGTCTACCCTTTTTTATCCTGTCTTCAAATTCTATTTCATCATAATGGGGTCTAGGTTGTATATAGATCTTTATTTTAGCCATGGTTAATCTCCAACTGTGCCCTTCCACCTACCCCAAACTAATTTCTTTCTCCCTACAGTCCATATCTACCTGTGATGCCACTATCAAGGAACTGTATACCTGCAGTCTTAGATCCCTCTGCTCTACAACACTCCCCAAAGTCTTGCCATTGACTAATGAACTGTTGATAGAAAAAAATACTGTTGCCGCTCAACTAATATGCTGCTTTTCTTTTTTTAATTCCCAATCCTTGCTAATAAATAATCATTGCCAGATTGACTTCAATGAGATCCTCGCTATCTACAGAACGCCATGCTGCACCAAGTTTTCATCCAGGAATTTGAAGAATGCAGCACCGACCGCAGCTAAAGAGATTCACGAGATAAGAGCGAAATGTAGAGTTCCAATGCAGAGCAGAAAAAAACTACTACTTAACAGTCTGGGAAAGCCACCCACTGGTTTGAGGAAAACCACCATTGAAGCCAACGACCTGAAATCGTTTAGGAACCAATTGCCAAGATCAAGTGTTTCAACTATTAGAGGTAGGCGAAACAACATGGGCTCCTTCAATCAGAATGAGCTCAGAAAGATGGGTGGGAAGATGGACACTACATTTACAAAAGCTGCATGCTCAAAAGAAAACCTGCTCAATGCAACATTTTGTCTCCCATGTTCTGGTGACAGCGATGCCAGGCGCAAGAGCGTGGATGAGGTCATGCAGCGGCATGATCTGCCCAGCATTGATGCTGCCAGCAATACCCTTCAGCCCGAGTCAGCACTTTCAGCACACTTACCAGATATCCCTATCGAGCCGCATAATCTGTCGGGTTTATTACCCAGCTTCGTCAAACAAGAGTGTTTGCGTATAGCTGCTCAAATGAGCAATGAAAGCAATTATGCACGAAATGCATGCCTCATGGACAATTCTAGAATAGATCAAGAGCCTGTGATTGATTTTGCGGAACTCTCGTGTTCAGACATCTCTAGTAAAATCCCCACAAATTCGCTATACCGCTGAGTTGCCAGGAAATAGTTTAAAGGATGCTGGATGTCAACTAATCCGTACTGAAGTTGACATAAAACTTAAAGATTCATTTTTTAGGTCCATGACAGAAGAATCAGGAAATCTGCCCTATTCTCCACATAATTTGATTCGGTTTGATGACACCACCATGCTGAGCGACCCTCATGATCTCAAGGATGAAGATACAAATGTGTCAAAGTCAGAAGTTTATTCCAGAAATCTTGTGAGCTTGTCGCCCACCCTCAGACCTTACTTAAGTAAGGGAAATTTAATGGAATCAAATGAAACCATGGTTTTCTACGATACATCAAATATGCGGGCAGAGAATGAATTATCTGATAAAAGTGTCATCGAAACAAAGACTTCAACAAACTCCAAAATCTCTCTCTCTGAGACAGACTTGCTCTTGTGTAAAGGATCCGTGCTAAGCCATGACAATTTAAGTGTGCCAAAACCGAGTTTTGGTCTGGGAAATGAATTCCAGACTCCAACTGTGCCCAGTGTTGGTCGCGGAGACTTGATCAAGTTGAATGAAACCATGACGCTGGCAAATGTAACATTTGAGGCATTAAAACATGAAACCAGCTTTGGAAATTATCTCTCGGCTTCCATCTTGTCGGATTCCAAGATGTCCCTGAATGTCCAAGATGACGTGCAATTAAATGGAACTATGACGGTATTTGATCATAATGCAACATTTGAAAAGTCAAAGCATGAAGACTTTCTTGGTCATGATGGCAAAGCGACTGCCTCGATGAGTTGCAAGTTGGCTCTATCCACAATCACAGAGCTTCAAGTGGCTGAAATCGTGGCAGGGAATGACTGTAAAGATGCTACCTTTGATACATCAAAGCAAGACTATAATTTGGGAAATGAACCCAACAATGCCATTTGCTTGTTGCCTCCATCTATTGGAAATAAAGTGGAATTAAATAGTACCATAAGTCTGGAACATAAAAATGCAACGTTTGATACTTCAAAGCATGAGAGTAATTTGAGTAATGACTGCAGCAAGACCACTCCCTTGTTGTCTCCATCACCAGGTGAAAAAGTGCAATTAAATGAAACCATGATTGTGCACCAAAAAAAAGTGACGCTTGATGTATGGCAGCTTGAGAGCTGCGTTGGAGGTAATGTCAGTGACATCACTGCCTCGTCACACTGCAGGCTTACAAGTCAAGTGGTGCAGTTAAATGGAAGCATGACTGCGACCAATTCTGAGGTTGAGAGATTTGAGTCATCAAAAGATGGCAGCGGCTTGGAAGTGAAACTAACGGGCAAAACTACCAACTTGTCCAGTTGCACGCCGCCGCTATCTTCAAGAGAGTTGGATGGTCTCGTACCACTGAGCAAATGTGAGGGTAGCACTTTAATTTCTGCAGCAGAGCTGCGGGGAATCCAGTCTAACAGTGACAGTAGTACCTCAAACAATACAAATACTGCGGGGAATTTGGGAAAAGATGATGCAGCGTGTCCTGTAAAATGTGAAGGCAACCAGGACAATGCTGGGAACATCAACAGTTCCAGAGGACCTCCAGACCTGGTCAAAAATCCACATTTGGGAAATTCCATGCACAATGAGGAACTTGATGCAGTGAATTCAGAATGGGCTCCAGGCTGCATGTCGACCCCAAATATTGCAGTGAAGTATAGTTTTATTGAAAATCCTCCATTTGACTCCTCCTTCCAGACCTCGTCCTCCACCCTTCAGAATGACACCCATGTTGCAGTTGGTGATTGTTCAGATAAAAAAGCTCCCAAGGGTGACTCGAGTTCAGGATCTAACGAGAACAAACCTAAGTCTTCCAGTAGCAAAAGTAGCAAAGCCATAAATGCACCACTACTTGATAATCAGTTGCGAGAATCCAAAGCAGTAACTGCAGGTTCCTCCAAACCTGTTTCCAACCTTCCTATAACCAGAAGGAAAAATGGCAACCCAGGAGCGACGTCTGTGGAATATAAATATAGTGGTGAAAAGAAGTCGATACCTTTATCTACTAGAACCTCTAGACCAAGTTGTTCTTCGATGGGTAGAGGAGGAAGGCCTCCGATACAACCACCTAACCTTTCGAAGAAGTCCCTTCCAAAGCCTCGTCTAGTCCCAGGAAGGCCAAGTAGTGTTGTTGGGACAGGGCAAAGTTCACCCAGTAACCAACTTCCATCATGCCAGACTACAGTCAACACCAAAGTAAGTTGGTATTTTTTACTATAGTCTTTTCATGCCTTTCAGTAATTCTAGATTAGTCTCTTCATACTGCAGCAGGTTTTGGAGGCAATAAGTACAACACTCAATGCCAACTGGCATAGTAATCTGAGCAAGGGAAGATAGTTATGAGACAGACATAAAATGCTGTAGTAACACAGTGAGCCAGGCAGCATCTCTGGAGGGAGCGAATGAGTGACGTTTCAGGTCGAGGCCCATCAGATCAGTCTGAAGAAGGGTCTTGACCCAGGCCTCAGTGATGGGTTTTGAGTAGTGGGTGAAAGAAGGAATAAAGTTCTCCAACTAAACATCTCGACTAAAGTTAATGATTTTGTTTAGAATGTGTTTAAAAATCATCCTTTGGAAAATATTCAAAAGGCCAGGCAATGTCTGAAGAAAGGGTTTGTATTTCAGATTGATCATTTAACAGAGGCTTAAGAGCAACTGTTTATCACTAAATACTACCTGGTATCTTCTATTTGTTTTATCTGCACCATCACATTATTCTGCACCAATACTGACACTGAATTTTAATTCTAATCGTTTTAGCCATTTTAAGCACAAGGCCACATACCCAATGCCTTGAAAAGGTGTTTAGATAATAGGTGCAGGACTAGGCCATTCAGCCCTTCAAGCCAGCACTGCCATTCAATGTGATCATGGCTGATCATCCACAATTAGTACCCCGTTCCTACCTTCTCCCCATATCCCCTGACTCCACTATCTTCAAGAGCCCTATCTAGCTCTCTCATGAAAGTATCCAGAGAACTGGCCTCCACCGCCCTCTGAGGCAGAGGTTTAGTTTAGTATAGAGATGCAGCGTGCCCTTTGGCCCACTAGGTCCAGCAGACCAGTGAGCCCCGTTCACACTAACATAATCCTTCACACTAGGGGCAATTTACAATCTTTACCAATCAAAGCCAATCAACCTACAAATAGGTACATCTTTGTGGGAAGATGGGAAGGAACTGGAGCACCCAGAAAATCCCCATGCAGTCACAGGGAGAACGTACGAACTCCATACAGGCAGCATCTGTTGTTAGGATTGAACCAGGGCCTCTGGTGCTGTAAGGCAGCACCTCGACAGCTGCGCCACTGTGCCTACTGCCATTTGGATAGTTATGTATGCCTTTTAATGGAGCAATATTTATAACTAGACCAAGTGCAGACCCGTTGGGTCTGCTCCCCCAATGGTGTGATCCTCCTCCAATGGAACTTAACCCGTTCCCAAATGTAAGATTCCAGCACTCCCCTGCCTCCCTCAGCGGTGGATTTAAAAGAAATTCCAATTGCACCTCCCCTGCCTGCTGTAGCAGTTCCAATTGCAATACCAATTGGCCCTCCCCCTCCTGTTGAAGCACTAGCTGTGATATCCCATTGAGGTGAAAAGTTCAGAGTGTTCCTGTCTTGCAACTTTGTTTTGAAGTGTGTTGGAAGCTGGTAGGAAGGAGCAGCCGTCAACGAATCAAAAGGCAGAAAGGCAGCCGGACGCCGGATGGCAGGCGGCAGCCACACAGTTGTAATATATAACTCGACCAAGTGCAGACCCGTTGGGTCTGTTTCCCCAATGGCATTTATGGGGGGGGGGAGGTGAGAAGAGGGGAGGGAGGAGGAGGTAACGGGATAGATTTGGGAGGGAAAGGAGAGCGGGGTAGGGGGTGAGAGATGGGGAGAGAGATGTGGGGGGGGGAGGGATGGGGAGAGGGGTGGGGGGGAAAGGTGGGGGGGAAAGAGGGGAAAGAGTGGGGAGGAGAGTGGAGGGGAAGGGGAGAGAAGTGGAAGAGTGCGGAGGGAGGAGGAGAGGGGTAGCGGGAGTGATGGAAGAGGGACAGAGGGATAGGGGGAAGGGGGTGGTGGTAGAGAGGGAAGGGGGGTGGGGGAGAGAGAGATGGGTGGGAGAGGGGTGAGGAGAGGGAAACAGAAACATAGAAATTAAATGCAGGAGTAGGCCCTTCGAGCCTGCACCGCCATTCAATATGATCATGGCTGATCATCCAACTCGGCATCCTGTACCTGCCTTCTCTCCATACCCCCTGATCCCTTTAGCCACAAGGGCCACATCCTCTTAAATATAGCCAATGAACTGGCCTCAACTACCTTCTGCGGCAGAGAGTTCCAGAGACTCACCACCATCTGTGTGAAAAATGTTTTCCTCATCCTAGTACTAAAGGATTTCCCCTTTATCCTTAAACTGTGTCCCGCTTGTCCTGGACTTCCCCAACATCGGGAACAATCTTCCTGCATCAGACAAATGCAATTCAGGACTTTTCTCTTCTCAAGCAAAGTCAGAATGACGGTTAGTGAAGAATTCGAATAATCGCTGAGCGTTCAGATGCTGCGCGCGCCTCCTGCACAGGGGGGGGGGGGGGGGGGGGGGGGGGGGAGCGTGTGTCGTCAGACACAAAGATCTTGTAGCGGAGAGCTCCGCTATAAGATCTTTGGTCACATACTAAGCACGCGCCTCCACAAACAGATGAGCGTCTTCTTGAATGGAGAGCGCGTGGCCGCCTCCACAAACAGTCACACACACTGTGAACCCGCCCCCACAAAAAATATTGTGTGAGGAAGGGGAGGACGAGGGTGGAGAGGGAGATGGGGAGGAGAGGATGGGGGAGAGAGGTGAAGGACGTGAATGAGAAGAGAGAAGGGCAGAGAGAGAGGCTGGTACAACAACAAAAAAGCTGGATAAACTCAGCGGGTGCAGCAGCATCTATGGACCGAAGGAAAAGGGCAACGTTTTTGGCCGAAACCCTTCTTCCGGGTTTCGGCCAAAAACGTTGACCATTCAATTCGCTCCATAGATGCTGCCGCACCCGCTGAGTTTATCCAGCTTTTTTTTTATGTCTACCTTCGATTTTCCAGCATCTGTAGTTCCTTCTTAAAGACAGACTGTGCACGGTAAGGGAATGAGGAGGGATAGGGGGAAGAGTGAGGGGGAGAGTGGGATGGGAGGGGGGGAGAGGGGTGGGGGGGGAGAGAGTGGGGGGGGGGAAAGAGTGGGAAAGGGGGGGGGGGAGAAGTGGAAGAGTGGTGAGGGAGGGAGGGGTAGCAGGAGTGGTGGAAGAGGGACAGAGGGGAGTGGGGAAGGGGGAGAGAGAGGGGAAGGAAGGGGGGAGAGAGGGGTGGAGGAGGGAGAGGGGTGGGGTAAGGGGGAGAGAAGTGGAAGAGGGAGGGGTAGAAGAAGTGGTGGAAGAGGGACAGAGGGGGAAGGGGGGGGGGGTAGAGAGGGAAGGGGGTGGGGTAGAGAGGGAAGGGGTGGGGAAGAGAGGGATGGGAGAGGGGGAGGAGAGAAGGGGGAGAGTGGGGAGGGAGGGAGGGGTAGCGGGAGTGGTGGAAGAGGGACGGGGAGTGGTGGAAGAGGGACAGAGGGGTAGGGGAAGGGGTGTGACGGGGAGGGGAAGAAAGAGGGGAGAGGGGGGGTAAGGGGAGAGAAGTGGTAGAGGGGGGAGGGAGGGGTAGAGGGGCGGGTGGAAGAGGGACAGAGTGGTAGGGGAAGGGGGCGGGGGGAGAGAGGGAAGGGGGTGCGGTAGAGAGGGAAGGGGGGAGAGGGATGGGTGGGAGAGGGAGAGGGATGAGGAGAGGGAAACGTAGAAATTAAGTGCAGGAGTAGGCCATTCGGCCCTTCTAGCCTGCACCACCATTCAATATGATCATGGCTGATCATCCAACTCGGTATCCTGTACCTGCCTTCTCTCCATACCCTCTGATCCCTTTAGCCACAAGGGCCACATCTAACTCCCTCTTAAATATAGCCAATGAACTGACCTCAACTATCTTCTGTGGCAGAGAATTCCAGAGATTCACCACTCTCTGTGTGAAAAATGTTTTTCTCATCTCTGTCCTAAAGGATTTCCCCCTTATCCTTAAACTGTGACCCCTTGTTCTGGTCTTCCCCAATGTCCGGAACAATCTTCCTGCATCTAGCCTGTCCAACCCCTTAAGAATTGTATACGTTTCTATAAGATACCCCCTCAATCTTCTAAAATATAGCGAGTACAAGGCAAGTTTATCCAGTCTTTCTTCATTTGGAAGTCCTGACATTCCAGGAATCAGTCTGGTGAACCTTCTCTGTACTCCCTCTATGGCAACAATGTATTTGAGCATTGGGCATTGTGACATCACACGATGGAACGTTCACCATGGGCTGGGGCTCCTGCAAAGGCATATGTAAATGAATCCATTCCGATTGGACATATGTGAGCGGATACTTAAAAAGAAAAGTGAAATCTCTACCGAAATGGAAAAGATGTCGGCGATTCTGCGTCTGGTTTCGGAGTTGCAGTGAATCAAAGGAAGAAATGCAGCCGGCAGCCATCCATGTAAATGGATCGATTGCGATTGGACATCTGCGAGCATTGGGCATTGTGATTGGACATCTGCGAGCATTGTGCATTGTGACATCACACGATGGAAACGAATCGAAAGGCAGAAAGGCAGCTGGTCGGATGGCACGAGAGTTTTATATATTAATAGATAGATAGATGGGGAAATCTTTATTTGTTGCAAATACTGTTCTCTTTCAGATACCTGTGAAAACAGAGCATAAAGTTATCAGCAAGATACCTGGATTTAAGAACAAATCTCACCATGCAACTTCAGAGGAACCTACCCAGGACCAAAAATCTGAATTTGAACTTGCTCAACTCTCGGTTCGTGCTGTAAATGTAGAGGAGGGTAAACTAAAGTGCTTGGGCTAAGTAAACATTATTAATGTAGAGAAGCTGTAGATGATCTTTTTTTTGGCGCGTTTAAAGAATTTAGATGGTTGGAAAATGCAGTCCTGGGCAGGCCTTGTTTTTAGAATTGAAAACTTGGTTGAATGATGAAAATCCATCAATATAGAGCAAGTGTCCTTGGATAGACCCAAATAGCTGGGATTGTAGTCTGAAGAAGGGTCTCGACCGAAATGTCACCCATTCCTTCTCTCCAGAGATGCTGCCTGTCCTGTTGAGTTACATCAGCTTTTTGTCTACTTTAGAAATCTGCGTGCCTACGCAAGTAATAGTCATTGATACATATGACAAGTACCATGATTCATTATTGGTGTTGGTCATAAACAAATTGTAGCTTGTTTGGGCCAAAAGATTGGCAAAAATCAATCCCAAATGTTTCAAATAAACCATGGTCTCCATTATTGAATCTTTCTATCACATTGGGCATCTTGGTCCAAATGGGGCCACAGGGCCTGTTTCCGTGCTGTATGACTGATTGATCGCCATCTAACCAATCTAGTAGTACCATTTGAATTGAGTCCTAAACTTATGTTTTAATCCAGTTTGCATTTTTAAAGTAACTTTTCCCTTGTACATTAATTCATTGCCACAGAAGGTTGTGGAGGCCAAGTCATGATGCTGATCGCAATGGGGTTATGGGGAGAATGGGGTTGAGAGGAAAATGTATAGAGGCGATTTCATTCAGACCTTACGGTCTGAACGGTGCCTGCGATGGCAATTAACATCCACCACAGTGTATCCTCCAAGCACTGTAGTGGAGGCTTAGGGCTGCAGTCTCTTCCCTCCTCTTCTCCTCTGCGCGAGGCGATTCCCCACCGGGCGATGGCCGCAAACGCGGCTCCCGAACCCCGCAAACGGGCCCCGTAGATCAGCCATGATTGAAAGGAGGAGTAGACTTGATGGGCTGAATGGCCTAATTCTGCTCCTATAACTTATGAATTTATGAATTTTTCAAAGACTACATTAAATGCCTCCCCGTGGACTTGCAGGTTCATTTTCTACCCCTCCGTCAAGTCTGCCATTATTTTGAGGGGACGATGGTGGATGGGAGTGAGTGGGGTAAAACAAGCTTTGTCCTGTTCTGAAGCGGCTTCAGTGGGTGAACATGTTCCTTATTTCTTTAACATGGATCAAAGGGCGGCATGGTGGCACAGCGGTGAAGTTGCTGCCTTACTGCACCAGAGAACCGTGTTCCAGTCTGTGCAGAGTTTGTACTTTCTCCCTTTGACCTGCATGTTTTTGCCAAGACTTTCGGTTTCCTCCCACACTCCAAAGATGTGCAGGTTTGTAGGTTAATTGGCTTGGTATAAATGTAAGTTGTCCCTGGTGTAGGATAGTGTTAATGCACAGGGATCATTGTCGGCGCAGACTCGGTGGGCCAAAGGCCGGTTTCCGCGCTGTATCTCTAAACTAAAAGTGCTTATGGTTTTCCTCCTGGCTTGTACACTGTAACAACTACAGGATAAAAACGGACGCCTTGCGTTAGTAACCAGCCTTTAAAATTCTCATGCTAATCTGACCACTTTGTATTAAAATTTCAATATTCATAGAGCTTCATTAGAGTTTCACCTGGTGAATGAGCTGCGAACATTTTAATTGACAGTTATGATACAGTTGGTAGCAATCTGAATGATAAGAATCTGGATTATTTTCCCAAAGTAGAAATTTGAGCACTATCCAGACAAACATCCTGACATTGTTTAGTCTTCCAAGAGAGATGTTGAACAGAGCACCTGATTTCCCTCAATTAGCCACAAGAGAATCCACAATGTTATTAAGTAGACCACTTAGTTTTTCTGCATTTTCTTCACTATTTATCCCTCAGTTAATATTTCAATTATCTGGCCATTTGCCCATTGCTGTTTGTAGGAGCTTGCTGTTCATAGTTTAGTAATGTTACAGTAGTGAGTGCCTGCTAAAATACTTCACTAGTTGCACAGCACATTTGAGACCTCACAAATGGGACACTGGAAAGCACTCGCCTATCTGTGAAGCCTGTTTTTTTTTTAAGCATGAACAGTTTCTATGCCTTGGAACCTGATGGCAATAATTTGGAACAGTCGGTGGGTCAAGCAGCATCTGTGGAGGCAAAAGGTGCAATAGTGACATTTTGGGTCAAGACCCTGCTTTAGAACCGAGGGAGCAGGAAATATTGACAACATCCAGCTATACGTGGGGTAGGATGTAGGCTGGTAGATGAGGGGTGGAACCAGATGATGGGGAATGACGGGTGTGGGGAACAGATGGAAATGATGAACAAAGGGACAAGGAATGTAAGTGGACTGTTGAGTTTGAATGGCAGTGTCTGATGCTTGAACTGTTATCAGTTGTCTCTTTGGTCTTCATTGAGCCGGTTCTTGTTTTAATTCCACAAATGGAGTTAAAACATCTACATCGGATGGAAATATATATATATTTTTCCTCTCATTAATGTGTTCTGTTTCCCTCTATCTTTTACTGGAAACAAACATTTTTAGAATAAAGGTTTGCTACATAATTTGTATACCATTTTGTAGCATTTTTACTTAGCAAGTCCAAAGTGGGGGGGGAGGGGGATGAGCGCTAATGTTTTAAGCTTTGCTTCACTAGATCTTTAAGCATGGTACGTTGCCAGCTGGGCAACATGGAGTCCATGGCTAATGGCAATTGGAAAATTAGTTGTGACCTGCCATTTGGCCCCTCGAGCCAGCACCGCAATTCAATGTGATCATGGCTGATCATCCACAATCAGTACCCCGTTCCTGCCTTCTCCCCATATCCCCTAGCTCCGTTATTTTTAAGAGCTCTACCTAGCTCTCTCTTCAAAGTATCCAAAGAACCGGCCTTCACTGCCCTCTGAGGCAGAGAATTCCACAGACTCACAGCTCCCTGTGTGAAAAAGTGTTTCCTCTTCTCTGTTCTAAATGGCTTACCCATTATTCTTAAACTGTGGCTCTTGGTTCTGGACTCGCCCAAAATGTAGAATGTTTCCTGCCTCTAGTGTGTCCAGATAAGATAAGTTTCAATAAGATACCCTCTCATCCTTCTAAACTCCAGACCATACAAGCCCAGCTGCTCCATTCTCTCAGCATATGACAATCCCGCCATCCAGGGAATTAACCTTGTGAACCTACGCTGCACTCCCTCAATAGCAAGAATGTCCTTCCTCAAATTGGGAGACCAAAACTGCACACAATGCTCCAGGTGTGGACTCACTAGGGCCCTGTACAACTGCTGAAGGACCTCTTTGCTCCCATACCCAACTCATGTTATGAAGGCCAACATGTCATTCGCTTTCTTCACTGCCTGCTGTACCTGCATGCTTACTTTCATTGACTGATGAACAAGGACTCGCAGATCCCGTTGTACTTCCCCTTTTCCCAACTTGACACCATTTAGATAATAATCTGCCTCCCTGTTTTTGCTATCAAAGTGGATAACCTCACATTTATCCACATTAAACTGCATCTGCCCACTCACCCAGCCTGTGTCACCCTGCAACCTTGTTTGTTAGCACTGGGTCTAAAGCCTTGAAGTAAAGATAGACAAAAAGCTGGAGTAATTCAGTTGGACAGGCAGCATCTCTGGAGAGAGGGAATGGGTGACGTTTTGGATCAAGAACCTTCTTCAGAGTAGTTGGGGATAAGGAAAATGAGATCTAGACGATGGTGTGGAGAGATAAAGAACAATGAATGAAAGATACGCACAAAAGTAACGATGATGAAGGAAACAGGCCTTTGTTAGCTGTTTATGGGGTAAAATCGAGTTGCTGGTTCTTTGAAATCTTTGAAGTAATAGCATAATGTTTCCAGGTTAGGATGGTATGTGACCAACACAACTCGATGTGATTCCACTTGTCTGGTAGAGGTTACACAAAAAAGCTGGAGAAACTCAGCGGGTGCAGCAGCATCTATGGAGCGAAGGAAATAGGCAACGTTTCGGGCCGAAACCCTTCTTCAGACTGATCGGGGGCGGGGGTGGGTGGGGACAAGAAAGGGAAAAGGAGGAGGAGACCGAAGGCTAGGGGATGGGAGGAGACAGCAGGGGGGCTGAGGAAGGGGAGGAGACAGCAAGGACTAACAAAATTGGGAGAATTCGATGTTCATGCCCCCGGGGTGCAGACTCCCCAAACGGAATATGAGGTGCTGTTCCTCCAATTTCCGGTGCTGCTCGCTGTGGCCATGGAGGAGACCCAGGACAGAGAGGTCGGAGACGGAGTGGGAGGGGGAGTTGAAGTGCTGAGCCACCGGGAGGTCAGGTTGGTTATTGTGGACCGAGCGGAGGTGTTCGGCGAAACGATCGCCCAACCTCCGCTTGGTCTCACCGATATAGATCTGTTGACATCTAGAGCAGCGGACGCAATAGATGAGGTTGGAGGAGGTGCAGGTAAACCTCTGTCGCACCTGGAACGATTGCTTGGGTCCTTGAACGGAGTCGAGGGGGGAGGTAAAGGGACAAGTGTTGCATCTCTTGCGGTTGCAAGGGAAAGTGCCCGGGGAGGGGGTGGACCGAGAGGGGAGGGAAGAATTGACAAGCGAGTTATGGAGGGAGCGGTCTTTGCGGAAGGCAGATATGGGGGGAGATGGGAAGATGTGGCGAGTGGTGGGGTCACGTTGAAGGTGGCAAAACTGACGGAGGATTACTTTTTGTATGTGACGGCTGGTGGGGTGAAAGGTGATAGAGGTCGTCTGGTAGAGGTCATGGGTTTGGATGTACAAGTTGGTTAACTAGAATGCATTTTACAGATGGGAATGGTTTAACCTGTTCAGTGCCACCGCCGAATAATGGCCAATAGTGAAAAAAAAGTTGGCAGTGAACAGGTTAAGAGAGGTCATCATCCCGGAAGATGTAGAGTAATCCACCCTTATGATGTGCCTGGTAGATGATGGACCAGGCACAGAGAAGCTGTTACTTGCTGTAATTAGTCTTTTAAATAATCTTCATGAATAATGGAAATAACATGACTTCATATTGTCCCCAATGTGTAATGCCAGATTTCAGCATCCTATTTTCAATTCCACAATTTAATGTAACTTCTGCAAGTGTCTGCAGTTCAAAACAGTTTAGTTTAGAGATACAGTATGGAAACGGGGCCCTTCGGCCCACAGATTCCATGTGGACCGTAATTCACACAAACTAGTTCTGTTATCCCACTCTCACATCCACTCTGTATACCCCGGGGGCAATTTATTCAGGCCAATTAACCTGCAAACCCACACATCTTTGGGATGTAGGAGGAAACCAGAGCATGTCGAGGAAACCCACGGTCACGGAGAACATGCAAACTCCACACAAACAGCACCCAAGGTCTGAATTGAACCTGGGTCTCTGGAGCTGGGAAGCAGCAGCTCTCAGATTTACCCACCCATTTGGCTGCTCATGACATATTTTTACTTTTCATTTTGATTTTCTTCAATCACTTAAAATTGGGTCCTGAATATCTTGTAATACTTATTTTACCTTCATTGAACATGTTTTGTAACTCCAAATTCACAAAGTTGATTTGATGGGGTTTCTAAATATATACCTGTACTGGCAAAGATCTGTTTTCAGGGTCTCTATTTGCTTTTGGTATTTATCACTGTTTCTGACTTTAAATATTCCCGTGTTCACCTGTTATACCTTCACTTTGTAGAAAATAACCTGCTCATGATCCAGTTGCAATCATGTGTGTTTGTAATATGGACACATAAAGATTTATGCACATCCTTTTCACATGGGAACTCTTCACAAATGCTTGATTCAATCCTGTTCTGGTCTTGTCTTCTATTATATATTATTGTTGCCCCCCCCCCCCACCCCCCCCCCCCCCCACCTTTTATTATTTTTGAGTTTTGCAGGTTTGGTTGCATGCTATCTCTAAGCATGCTATCTCTAACTGTGATTTGCTTTGGCATTTCATTTTGCTGGTTGATGGTAGCATCCAACAAATGGTTATTTGAAACTAACCAGAGATAGACACGAAAAGCTGAAAAGCTCGGCGTGTCAGGCAGCATCGCTGGAGGAAAGGAACAGGTGCCATTTTGGGTCGAGACCCTTCAGACACTAACCACCCTGGCAACTCTAGCCTTGATGTGAAAATGGCTGAAGTGACAGTGCAAAATGCACAGACTCCATTTTATGTAGTGGATCAAAGTGGGGTGAATCAGATATCCAGATGTTTGACCCAAACCTCATCTGCTTGAAGGACATCTGACCTCTGAAAGGAAGGTGGAATAAAATGATGGAGTTTTAATAAATGTTAAGAATTGTTTTACTGTTTTAGATTTTTGCTATTTTGCTTTAAATGCTCAGTTGTTGAAGGCTAAGAACGGAGTTTTGGGTGAACATGGTAGAGGATCAGGCTTGGGCATCATGAAGCAGTGGTTAGTGCTGCTTCCTCAACCCTACGGATTCAGCCTTGGCCTCGAATGCTGTCTGTGTGGAGTCTGCATGTCCTCCTGACCATTTGGGTTCACCCCCAAGTGTGCTGAGACATCCTAAGGACATGCTGGGCTGTAGGTTAATTGGTTCCTGTAAATTTCCCTACGGTAGATAGGTGACTGAGTAGGGATGGGTTGTTGGGCATATGTGAGAAAAGATTACTAGGAATTTGAGAAAGGGATTGATGGGCCTGAGCTACTGTAGACTCAATGGGCTGAATGGCCTATTGCATTGTGAGAAATATGGAATTATATATTTTAAATGGCAAAGCAGGGCTTGATTTAGTTCTGCTGCTCTTGACTTTAAGGCTATCCCTTTTTTAACCACTTATTTTACACAAAGGTACGGCTGGTCCTTCAAGCACCAGAAAGAATATCCACACACTTCATGCTTTGGCCTCCAACAATGTTATCACTGGCATAAAGCGGCCGGGCAGTACAATGGAGCAGAAGAGGCAATGCCCATCTCCAAAGAGACACAAGGCCGTGGGTATGTTTTAAACCAAACCAATACAAAATTATGTAATAACTACATTGTTTGCTCTGTGGTATGGTTGTGGGTTGTAACAAAAAATGTTTGGTAATGGTTAATATTTGAGCTATTGTATCACATACTAAGTGGATGTGTTGCTGTTGCATGCTGGGATCTAGTCAATGGGGCAAATGTCTATAACAATCATATTGCCTGATTTGAGTGTGGTATTGATTTAGACTTTAGAGATACAGCATGGAAACAAGCCCTTCGGCCCACAGAGTCCATGCCAAACTGTGATCCCTGCACATTAACACTATCCTGCACACACTGGGGACAATTAAAGGGCCTGTACCGATTTCACGACCTAATTCACGACCTTTTTTATTCGTGAAACGTTTTTCATCATGCTAGAAAAAACGCCCCGACCTACTTGTTGCCACGAGTACCTACGACTAACATCACGGCCTGCTACGACCTACCTACGACCATGCTGCGAGTACGAGTCAAGGGCAAACTTTTTTTGAAGTAATGCATTACTCCTCTGGAAAAAGCCACTTTGGTTGTGCACAAGCAGAGGCTTTGAGGCATGCTTTTCTTTTACATGCTTGCTGTCAAACTCTATAGCCTAATGAAAGATTGTCTTCCTTCAGTTAAATGACTTGCTAGGTAAAGAAAATATTGATGTTAATCATAGCCATCGTTTTACAGCATGGAAATAGGCCTTCAGTCAAACTTGCCCACACCAACCAAATCTACACTAGTCCCACCTGCCTGCATTTAGCCCACCCCCCCCCCCCCCCCCCCCCCCCCCCCCCCCCCCCCCCCCCCAGCCCCATCCCCCCCCCCCCCCCCCCCCCCCCCCCAAGCCTATCCTATCCATGTACCTGTCTAACTGTTTCTTAAATTACCTCCTCGGCCAACTTGTTGCATGCACCCACCAGTTAATAGGCAATAGGTACAGGAGTAGGCCATTCCACCCTTCAAGCCAGCACCGCCATTGAATATGATCATGGCTGATCATCCACAACCAGTACCCCGTTCTTGCCTCCTCCCCATATCCCCTGACTCTGTTATCTTCAAGAGCTCTATCTAGCTCGCTCTTGAAAGTATCCAGAGAACCGGCCTCCACCGCCCTCTGAGGCAGAGAATTCCACAGACTCACGACTCTGTGTGAAAGTGTTTCCTTATCTCTGTTCTAAATGGCTTAAACTGTGGCCCCTGGTTCTGGAGCCCAAACTATCGGAAACATGCTTCCTGCCTTTGCGTGTCCAAACCCTTAATAATATTATGTTTCAATAAGATCCCTTCTCATCGTTCTAAATTCTGCTCCATTCTCTCAGCATTTGACAGTCCCGCCATCCAGGGAATTAACCTTGTAAACCTATGCTGCACTCCCTCAATAGCAAGAATGTCCTTCTTCAAATTGGGAGACCAAAACTGCACACAATACACCAGGTGTGGCCTCACCCTTCAGACACTAACCACCCTGGCAACACTAGCTTTGGTGTGAAAATGGCTGAAGTGACAGTGCAAAATGCACAGACTCCATTTTATGCAGTGGATCAAAGTGGGGTGAATCAGATGTCCAGATGTTTGACCCAAACCTCATCTGCTTGAAGGACATCTGACCTCTGAAAGGAAGGTGGAATAAAATAATGGAGTTTTACTAAATGTTAAGAATTGTTTTAATGTTTTAGATTTTTGCTATTTTGCTTTAAATGCTCAGTTGTTGAAGGCTAAGAACGGAGTTTTGGGTGAACATGGTAGAGGATCAGGCTTGGGCATCATGGAGCAGTGGTTAGTGCTGCTTCCTCAACCCTACGGATTCAGCCTTGGCCTCGAATGCTGTCTGTGTGGAGTCTGCATGTCCTCCTGACCATTTGGGTTCACCCCCAAGTGTGCTGAGACATCCTAAGGACATGCTGGGCTGTAGGTTAATTGGTTCCTGTAAATTTCCCTACGGTAGATAGGTGACTGAGTAGGGATGGGTTGTTGGGCATATGTGAGAAAAGATTACTAGGAATTTGAGAAAGGGATTGATGGGCCTGAGCTACTGTAGACTCAATGGGCTGAATGGCCTATTGCATTGTGAGAAATATGGAATGATATTTCTTAAATGGCAAAGCAGGGACTGATTTAGTTCTGCTGCTCTTGACTTTAAGGCTATCCCTTTTTTAACCACTTATTTTACACAAAGGCACGGCTGATCCTTCAAGCACCAGAAAGAATATCCACACACTTCATGCTTTGGCCTCCAACAATGTTATCACTGGCATAAAACGGCCGGGCAGTACAATGGAGCAGAAGAGGCAATGCCCATCTCCAAAGAGACACAAGGCCGTGGGTATGTTTTAAACCAAACCAATACAAAATTATTTAATAACTACATTGTTTGCTTTGTGGTATGGTTGTGGGTTGTAACAAAAAATGTTTGGTAATGGTTAATATTTGAGCTATTGTATCACATACTAAGTGGATGTGTTGCTGTTGCATGCTGGGATCTAGTCAATGGGGCAAATGTCTATAACAATCATATTGCCTGATTTGAGTGTGGTATTGATTTAGACTTTAGAGATACAGCATGGAAACAAGCCCTTCGGCCCACAGAGTCCATGCCAAACTGTGATCCCTGCACATTAACACTATCCTGCACACACTGGGGACAATTAAAGGGCCTGTACCGATTTCACGACCTAATTCACAACCTTGTTTTACTCGTGAACATTTTTCATCATGCTAGAAAAAACACCCCGACCTACTTGTTGCCACGGGTACCTACGACTAGCATCACGGCCTGCTACGACCTACCTACGACCATACTGTGAGTACGCTTCATGGACAAATTGAAAGTATCCAGAGAACCGGCCAGAGAATTCCACAGACTCACAACTCTGTGTGAAAGTGTTTCCTCATCTCTGTTCTAAATGACTTAAACTGTGGCCCCTGGTTCTGGACCCCCAACATCGGAAACATGTTTCCTGCGTCTAGCATGTCCAAACCCTTAATAATATTATGTTTCAATGAGATCCGTTCTCATCGTTCTAAATTCTGCTCCATTCTCTCAGCATATGACAGTCCCGCCATCCAGGAATTAACCTTGTGAACCTACGCTGCACTCCCTCAATAGCAAGAATGCCCTTCCACAAATTTGGAGACCAAAACTGCATACAATACTCCACGTGTGGTCTTACTAGGGCCCTGTACAAATGCAGAAGAACCTCTTTGCTCCTATACTCAACTCCTCTTGTTATGAAGGCTAACATGCCATTCACTTTCTTCACTGCCTGCTGTACCTGCATGCTTACTTTCAGTGACTGATGAACAAGGAACCCCAGATCCTGTTGCACTTCCCCTTTTCCCAACTTGACACCATTTAGATAATAATCTGCCTTCCTGTTTTTGCTACCAAAGTGGTTAATCTTCCCTATCACCGATGTCAGGCTAACTGGTCTATATTTCCCTGTTTTCTCTCCTGCCTTTCTTAAAAAGTTGGATAACATTACCTACCCTCCAACCCACAGGAACTGATCCTGAATCTATAGACCATTTGAAAATGATTACCAATGCATCCACAATTTCTAGAGCCACTTCCTTAAGTACCCTGGGTTGTAGACCATCAGGCCCGAAGGATTTATCAGCCTTCAGTCCCATCAGAATACCCAACATTTCTTGCCTAATGTGGATTTCCTTCAGTTCCTCCGTCACCCCAGATCCTCTGGCCACTACTATATCAGGAAGATTGTTTGTGTCCTCCTTAGTGAAGACGGATCCAAAGTACCTGTTCAATGCATCTGCTATTTCTTTGTTCCCCATAGTAAATTCACCTTCAGTCTTCAAGGGTCCAACTTTGGTCTTAACTTTTTTTCCTCTACACATACCTAAAGAAGCTTTTACTATTCTCCTTTATATTCTTGGCTAGCTTACCTTTGTGAACCTCATCTTTTCTCCCCATATTGCTTTTTTAGTTATCTTCTGTTGCTCTTTAAACATTACCCTATCCTCTGGCTTTCCGCTTATCTTTGTTATGTTGTACTTCTCTTATTTTTATACTGTCCCTGACGTCCCTTGTCAGCCACAGTCGCCCCTCACTCCCCTTGGAATCTTTCTTCTTCTTTGGAATGAACTGGTCCTGCACCTTCTGTATTATTCCCAGAAATTGTTTCTCCTTTGGTTCTTATTAAATCTTTCACCTTAAACCTATGTCCTCTGGTTCTCGATGCCCCTACTCAGGACAAGAGACTCTGCATCTATTCCTTGTGGTTTTGTGTACCTCTAAGATCACCCCTCATTCTCCTGTGCTCCATGGAGTCTTAGTCTGTTCAACTTCTCTCTATAGTTCAGGCCCTCAAGTCCTGGCAACATCTGCATAAAATCTTCCCTGTACTCTTTCCAGCATGACAGCATCTTTCCTATCACATGTTGCCCAAAACTGAACACAATAATCTAAAACTCAAAATATTTGACAGCTAAATGAAACCTTGCATGAAACCTTTATGAATTGTCTAGCCTCAGGGGAGGGGAGGTGTAGACGGGACCACATCATTCATCTTTGTGGTGAAGTAGTGTAAAGCTGTAAATGTTTATTCACAGAAACCTCAAGGGGTTTATAAACAACGAGTGCTTTGTAGAAAAAAGTTTGGTTACCAAGAAAAAATATAAAACATCGAAAAATAGGTGCAGGAGTATCTCATTCGGCCCTTCAAGCCATTCAAGTTAAAGTGCTAAATCTAACTCTCTCTTGAAACTTCCAGTGAATTAGCCTCCACTGCCTTCTTGGCAGAGAATTTCACAGATTCACAACTCTCAGGGTGAAAAAGCAAATTCTGTATTATTCTCTAAGATCATTTTCTTCTATAAGACTATGGTTAGGACACGTTTGGAAATATTGCATGCATTTCTAACCATGCCCTTGGTTCGCCTGGGAAGGGCATTAGCTACCACAGAGATTGGACAATCTTGCATCTATTCTCAGGAATATTGGAACTTTTGCAGTACCTCTAAGTTTTGTGTTTTTGAGTGCTGTCGGCCCTTCAGCCATTCCCTGTACTCTTTCAATTTTTTGCATGCCACTTCGTCATTTGTCCAATTTAATGCTTGAAACCTTCAACTGAACTTTTGAATTTTCAGGGGAGGTGTTTGAGACGTTTTCTCTAAATGTTCAAATATTTGACACGCTGCTAAATGATGATGTCCACAACTTTGTTTTCCATATTAATGCACTATTAGTTACATTTTGCCTAAGATTTTAATTATTATTAAATAATCTTTTGGATGGTTAATAGTGTGTTTCCTGTCGTTTTTAAATGTTTACATTATTTACTCACATATGTTTTACTTATAAACAAATTTGTCACACTTGAAGTGAAGTGTAAAGCTGTAAATTTTTTATTTTGTCAGTCTGATGAATAGAAATTCTGAATCAATGCTCTAAGGGTTTGTATAAAAAACGTTGGTGCAGGTTGTAAACAAAGGACATAAGTTTTGCTGACCAGGCTTGCAAGAGGGAAACAACTTATTTACTGCGTAGTCATGAATAAAAATCACAGGCCCAGTCTGACAGATTGAGTAGTCCCCCTGGCCCTTAAGACTTCAGGGATTGTGGTATATGAGATAGGGCGCTTGACTTGTCCAATTATGTGTGGTTCCTCTATCCATTAAATTTGAAACAACTTTCTCTTTCTTTTCCAGTGAAGGGCATTCCATCTGCCTTCAATTGTGGCAGAGAATTTCCTTTCACAGGTTTAGTCAATAGTCTATTTAATTTTGGGGACCCCTCGGTCCAAATGAAATCACAGTCCTAATTTGACACCCTTATTTTTCAACTGACCCCTGGTTCTGGACTCTCCCAAAAAAGAGAACATTTTTTCCTGCATATATCCTTTAAGAATTTAATATGTTTCTGTAAGATCAGGTTGGGTGTAGGGAGAACAGAAAACTTTCTTGGCAAGTCTTCTATAAGACTATGGTTAGGACACGTTTGGAATATTGCATGCATTTCTAGTCAGCCCATTAAAGGAAGGATGTGGAGACTTTGGAAAAGGTGCAGAAGAGGTTTACCAGACACTGCCTGGATTAGAGGGCATTAGCTACCAGCAGAGATTGGACAATCTTGCATTATTTTCTCTGGAATGTTGGAACTTGATGGGATAAGCTTAGTTTATCTTGGCATTATAAGTGTATGGCCACTGTGGGCCTGTTCCTGTGCTGTTCTATGCGTAACTATTTGATCAGTTTTGTGTTGAAGTGAGTGCTGTATTAGAATTTAATGCTCCACTGAAAGTTGTTGCTGTTCTTTGGGAGGGGTTGCTTGTGCCTGCTGACCCTCATCAATGGGTTACACGTTTATGCTGATCAAACTGGTGATGAGAAAATGTGAAGCAAAACATCTTGCCCCTATCACAGTTGCGAAGGAGAACAGTCATACTTTGTGGCATTAATTCGTAGGATGTGGAAAGAGAATTGTCCAACTTGAAAGAAAGCTTCAGCTGTGTTGAGCAGGGCTCACTTTTTTCCATTCCAGCACAACATCACAGGAAAATCAAAGAACTCGAGGAGAAAGTCGCTGAGTTAGAGCTAGAAAATGCTGCACTTCGTCAGAGAGTGTCCCAAATTGGCCTTGAAGATTACACTGTTTAACACCATATCTGATGCCAACACAACGCTGCTTAAATGATGATGTCCACAACTGTGTTTCCATATTAATGCACTATTAGTATTACATTTTGCCTAAGATTTTAATTGTTATTAAAATAACATTTTGGATGGTTAATAGTGCTTGTTTCCTGTGTCTGGTTTTTAAATGTTTACATTATTTATTCACAATGTGTTTACTTATAAACAAATAAAAATATATGAATCACTAATCAACTCGTTTGTGAAGGTAACTTGCTTCATTTTTTGGGCATGATTTGTCAGTCCATCACTTTAGTAACAGGTGGCAGGTGAGTGAGTTGAGCTTTGGCATTTTCATTGACTGAAAGGTAAAGAAAGTAAAGAAACTGGGTCATTGGCTCATCAAGTCTACGCTGTCCATTGATCACCCGTCCACACTAATTCTCTTATTAAAGTCAAAAGTCATAAGCCAATTTTATTCGTCACATGCGCCCAAAGGTGCAGTGAAATGAATTTGCCAGCAGTGAAACACGTAAAAAGAACACACAATACACCATAAGATTTAATGCAAGCATCCACCACAGCATTCTTCACTGTGATGGAAGGCAACAAAGTTTAGCCAATCCTCCTCCCTTGTTCACCCGTGGTTGGGGCCATGAACTCTCTGTAGTCGCTGCTACGTACGGCCCGATGTACAGGCCCTCTTGTTGGCATGATCCAAACTGACGTAGGGACGGTCGAACACACTCCGCGGCTTGGAGTGCCCGAATCGGCTTTTTTTTTTACCGGAGACCTCGGCATTATTATGTTATAGGCCGGCGGTCGGAGCTCTTCTCCGGCGATCCCCGTCAAGAGATCCCAGATGGTAAGTCCATGCCACGCCAGTGGCTAGAAGCTCCACAGACCATAGCCCCATGATGCCAAAGTCATCAGGCCAGTGATCAGAGCACACCTCACTGGCGACCCCCGGCAAGGATTCACCCGCTCCACAATGGAAAAGTCCACGCTGGACCTGCTGCCGATGCTCCAGACCCGACTCCAGGAAAAGTCGCTCCAATCCATGCTGTTAGGCTGCGAGGGCGGCGACATGGAAAAAGTTGCCTCTCCATCGAGGAGGCAACTGAAAGTGGTTCCCCCCTTTTTCCACCACCCCCCACAAGACACACCAAGAGACACTAAAACAAACATTTCGACACACTAAAAAAAACAAAAAGTCGAAATAACAGACACGCTGCTGGCAGGGCAGCCGACTCTCAGCTCCCCCACCAACCAAAGATCCTACTTTCCCACCATCCTACTTTCACATCTACTCCCTGCAAAGGGGCAGTACGGTGGCACAGCGGTACAGTTGTTGTCTTGCAACGCCAGAGAACAGGGTTCGACTCCGAGTACGGGTACTGTCTATGGATTTTATACGTTCTCTCCGTGACTGCGTGGGTTTTCTCCGAGATCTTCAGTTTCCTCTCATTCCCCAAAGACGTACAGGTTTGTAGGTTAATTGGTATTGTAAAATTGTAGGTTTTCCCTAGTTTGTGAAGGGTAGTTGTGTAGGATAGTGTTAATGTGCGGGGATCACTGGTCGGTGCGGACGATGGGCCGAAGGGACTGTTTCTGTGCTGTATCTAAACTAAGGGCAGTTTGGAGGCCAATTAATCTACAAACCTACACGATGTGAGATGAAACCAGAGCACTGTTGGAAACCCACATTTTTCCAGGGAGAACATGCAAACTCCATATAGACAACATCCAAGGCTGGAATTGAACCTGGATCTCTGGCACTGAGGCAGCAGCACTACCAGCTGCACCACCTGTTCTCCATTGGATTTGTTTATAATTGTAGTACAACTCTTGTAACCAGATCATTGCCTCAAATCTGCAGACTATTTTGTAATTAGTACTATTCTCTTGCCTACAATTCCCAGTTTGTGTTATTTTTAAAAAGGTTTTTACAAAATATGTCTGAAGAAGGGTATCGACCTGAAACGTCACCCATTCCTTTTCCCCAGAGATGCTGCCTGAACCGCTGAGTTACTCCAGCATTTTGTGTCTATCTTCAGTGAAAATATAAACTTGGCAGTGAACAGATTAGGGAAGAAAATGCATCCCTCACATCCTGTTGATCCAGGTGGGACTCAAGGCCCACAGCTAGATGTTTGACTCTAGATTGCTCTTATTTCTGGAACGATAAGACAAATCAAGTTTATTGTCATGTGCACATGTACATTGAGGTACAGGAACTGTTAAAATCCTGCTTGTGGCAGCATCACAGGCACATGGATAAACACACAAAAACAAATTAGACAATACATTGCCTTTAAAACATCTAAAAGAAAGAAGACTGCAGAAAAAAACAAATTAGGCTAATGTACAATAAAAAAAAAAAAAATCCATGATAGAGCAAGAGGTGGACCATGATGTTCCATTGTCAAGTTAGGATTAGGATAATGCATCCCATTCAATAGTAACTAGAGATGAGCAATAATATACAGTACAATGATGTCCACATCTGGTAAAGGGACCATAACAAATCTTGCAGTTGTATACATTCAGAAATTGCTGAATTTGCATATAATGAATATGTCTGTGCAGTGGTGCAGGAAATCTGTCACCTCTATAACTGCCAAACGCAACTAAAGATTTAGAAATGTTTATTTTATTGTGTTTGTTGTATTGTTAGTGTTGTTGCTTGCTTAGAGAGGTAGGTTGTTCAACAGAAAATCTTTTATTGAAAGTTATAAGTTGTCAACTATTGGCAGTGCCTGTGGAGTTTAATTGAGTTTATTTCATTGTTACATGTACCGAGGTAGAGTGAAAAGCTTGTATTCCTTGACAAATATCGCAGAAACCTGGACTGATAACTGGACCAATAAACTCATCTGCCGATGCAACTAGAAAAAAACCTAATTAGGCTAATGTACAATTAAATAAAAACAAATCCATGGTGGAGCAAGAGGTGGACCATGGTGTTTCATTGTCAAGTTAGGATTAGGATAATGCATCCCATTCAATAGTAATTAGAGATGAGCAATAATATACAGTACATTAGGTAATAAATACAGGTGCTATCAACAATGTTAATGCTCTGTTAATAAATATATATCTGCAGTTCGTTCCTATGCAGTTTAGTTTAGAGGTACAGTGCGGAAACAAGCCCTTCGGCCCACCGAGTCTGCGCCGACCAGCAATCCCCGCACACTGACATTATCCTACACACACTAGGAGCAATTTACAATTAAAGCAAGCCAATTAACTTACAAATTTGCACATCTTTGGAGTGTGGGAGGAAATCGGAGATCCCAGGAAAAACCCACACAGATAACGGGAAGAAAATACAGGCAGCACCCGTTGTCAGGATCGAACGCGGTTCTCGAGAGTTGCAACTCTACTGCTGAGCCACCCGTTGTGCAGGGTCGTTTGATGAGAAGAAAAATGGCTGATGGAGATGGAATAGTGGATCAGTCATGGAAGGGGTAATTTCAAGTCAAATGTGTTTTATTGTCATATGTCCTGAAACTGGAAACAAACAGGCACCAGAGATGGATGAAATGAGAGTATATTACACATTGACACCATAAGTAATGATATTTACAACTACATTAAAAAAAATATCAGTTCCTCTCATTCCATCGATTATGTGTGACTAGTTATAGTGTCATAGAGTCATACAATGTGGAAACAGGCCCTTCAATCCAACATGCCCACCGCCCAACATGCCTCATCTACACTAATCCCATTTGCCTGTGTTTGGCCCATTTTCAATCCATGTCCCTGTCTAATCGCCTCTTAAACGTTGTGATAGTTCCTGCTTCAACTGCCTCCTCAGGCAGCTTGTTGTTGTTGTTGTTGTTCTTCTTCTTCTTCTTTGGAGTTTTACGGCAGCCGGCATCCGCAATGTTGCATTGCTGCCACCTTCTGGCTTCATTCCACAGTACTCATGTCTTTACATTAGATCCTTTTTATAAGCCCAGAGGCCCTCAAGAAATCAAACAACAACTTTATTCCTTTTCCTTTCCCTCCACACTCTAGAATGTTCTTTACTGATATTTCTGTCAATCCAATTTTCCTCATTTCAATGATCATAAATCCTCTTTCTGTCTCATATCTCCTACATGCAACTATGGCATGCTGAACTGTTTCTGGTTGATGGCATTCCTCACACAGCCCAGTAGGGTGTTTTCCCAATATTTTTAATGTGCTGTTCAGGTGAGTGTGTCCTATCCTCAATCTTGTTAATACTACCTGTTCCCTCCTGTTCCGCTCTCCGCTCTCCCCCCTCTCCCCCCCCTCTTCTTGCTGTAATGCCCACTCTGTTTTGTAGCGAATAGAGGTGTCTCCCCTTTGTCTCCTGTTCCCAGTATTGTTGCCATTCCTGATTTATTTTCTTCCAAACAATGTGTTTTCCTTCAGATTTGGATAGTTGTAAGTTTACCTCTATGTTTTTTTTTTTTACAGCCTCCTTTGCCAATTTATCCACCTTTTCATTCCCTAGAACACCAATGTGTGCTGGGACCCACAACAAAGTCACGTCACTGCCCCTCCTTGTCACTTGGCTTAATAGTAGCAGGATTTCATACACTAAGTCAGGCCGCCTATGGGATGCACCAGACCCAATACTCTGGATTGCAGATAATGAGTCGCTACATATTACTACTTTACATGGTTGCACCTGTTCCATCCACCGAACTGCCATCAAAATAGCGTACAGTTCCACTGTATATACTGTCAAATAGTTGTTTGTTCTTTTGTAAATCCCCTGGACTACCACAGCCGCCCCTGTTGTTTCAGCTACTGGGTCCTTTGATCCATCTGTGAAAATTAAGAGGTGTTCCCTGTACCTATTATCTATATGGCTATGATATTCTGTCTTTAGGTCTGAATTTTTGTTCCTCCTTTTTGCCTCCCATATCTCCAGATCAACTTTTGGAATGTTCAGTAACCATATTGGCACAGATGGCCACAATACTGCAGGGCAGAACTCTTTGTCCTCTACTCCCATGTCCCTTGCCACAACTCCTCCAACCCAGCCGAAGCTTCCAGACTGAGCCACCCCTCTCTCCCAGCACGGCAGCTTGTTCCAAACACCCACCGCCTTTTATGTGAAAAAGTTACCCCTCAGATTCCTTTCAAATCTTCCCGCTTTCACCTGAACCCTCTGGTCTCGATTCCCTCACTCTGGGCAGGAGTCTGGACAAGAGGGTTTGTTGTATATTTGCAGCATTTCTGTTTATCTTTAAACAGTGAATACATCTCAGAAAGTAATGTTAAATAAAACTTTCAATCATGTTTATATCCTTTCAGTTTATGCCACGGGTGCAGTTACGGCCGAATCACTGCGAGTTTGAAACAAAGATCCTACAGCAAAGCAAAGTGCTGAGAGCTCTGCTCTAAGATCTTTGCAGCAAAGCTTTGCTATCGGATCTTTGGCCACTGCAATTGGATATCTCCGCAGCAAAACTTGTTGGGAGGCCCCGGACTGCGAATACGGCATATGCGTGCGCTGGCATTGGATGGTCGTCGTTGGTTCATGCTCGTTGACGGGCTTCGCATCAATCTACTAGTACCCTGGACAATGAATATTGCTTGCACCCCAACCAATGACAAGAGTTAGCGGAGTTTATAAAAACCGAAATCCTCCCGCTGCTGATGTCACAACCAAAGGGACAGAAGGGTAAGTCCGTCCGTCATGAGGTTGTTCATGTAGCTGTGTAGGAAGGAACGGTACATGCTGGTTTATACCGAATATAGATGCAAAAACCTTCCTGCTCATGTCGCTGTTGTTCAATACCAAGCGTGTAAATGTAGCAAGTGGACAGCCCAGCGGAATGTTCAAAGTCAAATTTGATTTTATTTTTGTATTTTTCATACCTTTCAGTTATCTGTTATTTGTACCGTTCCATACCTCTGGTTTCCCTCTCTCCTGACTTTCAGTCTGAAGAAGGTTCTCGGCCCAAAACGTCGTCCATTCCTCCTCTCCAGAGATGCTGCCTGCCCCGCTGAGTTACTCCAACACTCTGTGCCTATCTTCGGTGTAAACCAGCACCTGCAGTTCCTTCCTACGCAGCTAATTGTTTAAAAAAACATGTTCTGTTTTAACTTCAGGCGGCAAATGCAGTGTGAAATGGCTAACTCGGACTGGGGTTAGTGGAGCGCCAGCCGGCTTCAGTTAAAGCTGTTGCAAGAGATGGACACAGAATGCTGGAGTAACTCAGTGGGACAGGTAGCACCTCTGGAGAGAAGGAATGGGTGACGTTTCGGGTGGAGACCGTGACCCGCTGAGTTACTCCAGCTGTGTCTGTATTTCTGTCTGTGCGTGTGTGTGTCTGCCTGCGTGTGCGACTAAAGCAGACTGTCTAAGTGCAGCACCTCTTTGGTCTGTATCTCTAAAGTCTAAATCAATACCACACTCAAATCAGGCAATATGATTGTTATAGACATTTGCCCCATTGACTAGATCCCAGCATGCAACAGCAACACATCCACTTAGTATGTGATACAATAGCTCAAATATTAACCATTACCAAACATTTTTTGTTACAACCCACAACCATACCACAAAGCAAACAATGTAGTTATTAAATAATTTTGTATTGGTTTGGTTTAAAACATACCCACGGCCTTGTGTCTCTTTGGAGATGGGCATTGCCTCTTCTGCTCCATTGTACTGCCCGGCCGCTTTATGCCAGTGATAACATTGTTGGAGGCCAAAGCATGAAGTGTGTGGATATTCTTTCTGGTGCTTGAAGGATCAGCCGTACCTTTGTGTAAAATAAGTGGTTAAAAAAGGGATAGCCTTAAAGTCAAGAGCAGCAGAATTAAATCAAGCCCTGCTTTGCCATTTAAAATATATAATTCCATATTTCTCACAATGCAATTCAGCCCATTGAGTCTACAGTAGCTCAGGCCCATCAATCCCTTTCTCAAATTCCTAGTAATATTTTCTCACATATGCCCAACAACCCATCCCTACTCAATCATCTATCAACTCAAGGCTAGAATTGCCAGGGTGGTCAGTGTGTGAAGGGTCTCGACCCAAAACGGCACCTATTCCTTTCCTCCAGCGATGCTGCCTGACCCGCTGAGCCACTCCAGCTTTTCGTGTCTATCTCTGGTTAGTTTCAAATAACCATTTGTTGGATGCTACCATCAACCAGCAGAAATGAAATGCCAAAGCAAATCACAGTTTGACTTCTGATCGAGATGCAATACCAAACAACAACACCAGATGGTGCAAGGCACTTGCTTAGAGATAGCATGCAACCAAACCTGCAAAACTCAAAAATAATAAAATGTGGGGGGGGGGGGCAACAATAATATATAATAGAAGACAAGACCAGAACAGGATTGAATCAAGCATTTGTGAAGAGTTCCTATGTGAAAAGGATGTGCATAAACCTTTATGTGTCCATATTACAAACACACAGGATTGCAACTGGATCATGAGCAGGTTATTTTCTGCAAAGTGAAGGTAGAACAGATGAACACAGGAATATTTAAAGTCAGAAACAGTGATAAATACCAAAATCAAATAGAGACCCTGAAAACAGATCTTTAATCCAGGTCCTTCTTCAAAGCAACTGGGATGCAGAGAACTGCCAGTGCAGGTATATATTTAGAAACCCCATCAAATCAACTTTGTGAATTTGGAGTTACAAAACATGTTCAATGAAGGTAAAATAAGTATTACAAGATATTCAGGACCCAATTTTAAGTGATTGAACAACATTAAAATTAAAAATATGTCATGAGCAGCCAAATGGGTGGGTAAATCTTAGAGTTGCTGCTTCCCAGCTCCAGAGACCCAGGTTCACCTTGGGTGCTGTTTGTGTGGAGTTTGCATGTTCTCCGTGACCGTGGGTTTCCTGGACATGCTCTGGTTTCCTCCTACATCCCAAAGATGTGTGGGTTTGCAGGTTAATTGGCCTGAATAAATTGCCCCCGGGGTATGCAGAGTGGATGTGAGAGTGGGATAACAGAACTAGTTTGTGTGAATTACGGTCCACATGGAATCTGTGGGCCGAAGGGCCCCGTTTCCATACTGTATCTCTAAACTAAACCGTTTTGAACTGCAGACACTTGCAGAAGTTACATTAAATTGTGGAATTGAAAATAGGATGCTGAAATCTGGCATTACACATTGGGGACAATATGAAGTCATGTTATTTCCATTATTCATGAAGATTATTTAAAAGACTAATTACAGCAAGTAACAGCTTCTCTGTGCCTGGTCCATCATCTACCAGGCACATCATCAGGGTGGATTACTCTACATCTTCCGGGATGATGACCTCTCTTAACCTGTTCACTGCCAACTTTTTTTTCCACTATTGGCCATTATTCGGCGGTGGCACTGAACAGGTTAAACCATTCCCATCTGTAAAATGCATTCTAGTTAACCAACTTGTACATCCAAACCCATGACCTGTACCAGACAAGTGGACACACATCGAGTTGTGTTGGTCACATACCATCCTAACCTGGAAACATTATGCTATTACTTCAAAGATTTCAAAGAACCAGCAACTCGATTTTACCCATAAAACAGCTAACAAAGGCCTGTTTCCTTCATCATCGTTGCTTTTGTGCGTATCTTTCATTCATTGTTCTTTATCTCTCCACACCATCGTCTAGATCTAATTTTCCTTATCCCCAACTAGTCTGAAGAAGGTTCTTGATCCAAAACGTCACCCATTCCCTCTCTCCAGAGATGCTGCCTGTCCAACTGAATTACTCCAGCTTTTTATCTATCTTTACTTCAAGGCTTTAAATCCAGTGCTAACAAACAAGGTTGCAGGGTGACACAGGCTGGGTGAGTGGGCAGATGCAGTTTAATGTGGATAAATGTGAGGTTGCCCACTGGTAGCAAAAACAGGAAGGCAGATTATTATCCAAATGATGTCAAGTTGGGAAAAGGGGAAGTACAACGGGATCTGGGGGCCCACGTTCATCAGTCAATGAAAGTAAGCATGCAGGTACAGCAGGCAGTGAAGAAAATGGATGGCCTGTTAGCCTTCATAACAAGAGGAGTTGAGTATAGGAGCAAAGAGGTCCTTCTGCAGTTGTTCAGGGCCCTAGTGAGAGCTCAAATTTCTACTTTGGGAAAATAATCCAGACTCTTATCACTCAGATTGCTACCAACTGTATCATAACTGTCAATTAAAATGTTCGCAGCTCAATCACCAGGTGAAACTCTAATGAAGCTCTATGAATATTGAATTTTTAATACAAAGTGGTCAGATTAGCATGAGATTATGAAAGGCTGGTTACCAAAGTAAGCCGTCCGTTTTTATCCTGTAGTTGTTACAGTGTACAAGCCAGGAGGAAAACCATAAGTACTTTCAGTTTAGAGATACAGCGCGGAAACTGGCCTTTGGCCCACCGAGTCTGCGCCGACAATGATCCCTGTGCATTAACACTATCCTACACCAGGGACAACATACATTTATACCAAGCCAATTAACCTACAAACCTGCACATCTTTGGAGTGTGGGAGAAAACCGAAAGTCTTGGCAAAAACACGCAGGTCAAAGGGAGAAAGTACAAACTCTGCACAGACTGGAACACGGTTCTCTGGTGCAGTAAGGCAGCAACTTCACCGCTGTGCCACCATGCCGCCCTTTGATCCATGTTAAAGAAATAAGGAACATGTTCACCCACTGAAGCCGCTTCAGAACAGGACAAAGCTTGTTTTACCCCACTCACTCCCATCCACCATCGTCCCCTCAAAATAATGGCAGACTTGACGGAGGGGTAGAAAATGAACCTGCAACTCCACGGGGAGGCATTTAATGTAATCTTCGAAAAATTCATAAATTCATAAGTTATAGGAGCAGAATTAGGCCATTCAGCCCATCAAGTCTACTCCTGCTTTCAATCATGGCTGATCTACATTTTCCTCTCAACCCCATTCTCCTGCCTTCTCCCCATAACCCCATTACCCATACTGATCAAGGATCATGACTTTGCCTCCACAACCTTCTGTGGTAATGAATTAATGTACAAGGGGGAAAGTTACTTTAAAAATGCAAACTGGATTTAAACCATAAGACTCAATTCAAATGGTACTACTTGGAACTTGGTGTAGATGGCGATCAATTAGAGTCAGTCATACAGCACAGAAACAGGCCCTGTGGCCCCATTTGCCTCTGCTGACCAAGATGCCCAATTTGATAGAAAGATTCAATAATGGAGACCATGGTTATTTGAAACATTTGGGATTGATTAAGGAGGACCCTTGCCAATCTTTCCGAATGGCCCAAACAAGCTACAATTGTTTACATAATGACCAACACCAATAATGAATCACTGGTACTCTGGCAATCATATTACTTAATCAATGACTATTACTTGCGTAGGAAGGAACTGCAGATGTTGGTTTTTACTAAAGGTAGACAAAAAGCTGATGTAACTCAACGGGACAGGCAGCATCTCTGGAGAGAAGGAATGAGTGACATTTCGGGTCGAGACCCTTCTTCAGACTACAATCCCAGCTATTTGTGTCTCTCCAAGGACTATTATTTGGTCTATATTGTTGAATTGGATTACAATGTCATTCAACAAAGTTAAAATTCAATTCTAAAAACAAGGCCTGCCCAGGACAGCATACTTTTCCAAGCCATCTAAATTAAAATCTTTAAAAGCGCCAAAACTAAAGATCATCTACAGATTCCTTCCCATCTTCCCACAAAGATGTACCTATTTGTAGGTTGATTGGCTTTGATTGGTAAAGATTGTAAATTGCCCCTAGTGTGAAGGATTATGTTAGTGTGAACGGGGCTCACTGGTCTGCTGGACCTAGTGGGCCAAAGGGCACGCTGCATCTCTATACTAAACTAAACCTCTGCCTCAGAGGGCGGTGGAGGCCCGTTCTCTGGATACTTTCATGAGAGAGCTAGATGGGGCTCTTGAAGATAGTGGAGTCAGGGGATATGGGGAGAAGGTAGGAACGGGGTACTAATTGTGAATGATCAGCCATGATCACATTGAATGGCAGTGCTGGGTTGAGGGCTGAATGGCCTAGTTCTGCACCTATTATCTAAACACCTTATCAAAGCATTGGGTATGTGGCCTTGTGCTTAAAATGGCTAAAACGATTAGAATTAAAATTCAGTGTCAGTATTGGTGCAGAATAATGTGATGGTGCAGATAAAACAAACAGAAGATACCAGGTAGTATTTAGTGATAAACAGTTGCTCTTAAGCCTCTGTTAAATGATCAATCTGAAATACAAACCCTTTCTTCAGACATTGCCTGGCCTTTTGAATATTTTCCAAAGGATGATTTTTAAACACGTTCTAAACAAAATCATTAACTTTAGTCGAGATGTTTAGTTGTAGAACTTTATTCCTTCTTTCACCCACTACTCAAAACCCATCACTGAGGCCTGGGTCAAGACCCTTCTTCAGACTGATCTGATGGGCCTCGACCTGAAACGTCACCCATTCTCTCCCTCCAGAGATGCTGCCTGGCTCACTGTGTTACTGCAGCATTTTATGTCTGTCTCATAACTATCTACCCTTGCTCAGATTACTATGCCAGTTGGCATTGAGTGTTGTACTTATTGACTCCAAAACCTGCTGCAGTATGAAGAGACTAATCTAGAATTACTGAAAGGCATGAAAAGACTATAGTAAAAATAAAACAACTTACTTTGCTGTTGACTGTAGTCTGGCATAATGGAAGTTGGTTACTGGGTGAACTTTGCCCTGTCCCTACAACACTACTTGGCCTTCCTGGGACTAGATGAGGCTTTGGAAGGGACTTCTTCGAAAGGTTAGGTGGGTGTATCGGAGGCCTTCCTCCTCTACCCATCGAAGAACAACTTGGTCTAGAGGTTCTAGTAGATAAAGGTATCGACTTCTTTTCACCACTACATTTATATTCCACAGACGTCGCTCCTGGGTTGCCATTTTTCCTTCTGGTTATAGGAAGGTTGGAAACAGGTTTGGAGGAACCTGCAGTTACTGCTTTGGATTCTCGCAACTGATTATCAAGTAGTGGTGCATTTATGGCATTGCCACTGGAAGACTTAGGTTTGTTCTCGTTAGATCCTGAACTCGAGTCACCCTTGAGAGCTTTTTTATCTGAACAATCACCGACTGCAACATGGGTGTCATCCTGAAGGGTGGAGGACGAGATCTGGAAGGAGGAGTCAAATGGTGGATATTCTATAAATCTATGCTTCACTGCAATATTTGGGGTCGACATGCAGCCTGGAGCCCATTCTGAATTCACTGCATCGAGTTCCTCATTATGCATGGAATTTCCCAAATGTGGATTTTTGACCTGGTCTGGAGGTTCTCTGGAACTGTTGATGTTCCCAGCATTGTCTTGGTTGCCTTCACATTTTACAGAACACGCTGCATCATCTTTTCCCAAATTCCCCGCAGCATATGTATTGTTTGAGGTACTACTGTCACTATTAGACTGGATTCCCCGCAGCTCTGCTGCAGAAATTAAAGTGCTACCCTCACATTTGCTCAGTGGTACGAGACCATCCAAGTCTCTTGAAGATAGCGATGGCGTGCAACTGGCCAAGTTGGTAGTTTTGCCCGTTTTTTTCACTTCCAAGCCGATGCCGACCTTTGACTCAAATCTCTCAACCTCAGAATTGGTCGCAGTCATGGTTCCGTTTAACTGCACCACTTGGGACTTCCGGTGGCGCCATGGAGCTGTAATGGCGGCGCATTGAGATCTGCTCCCGCTAAAATCGAGAAAAAGCCGTTTTGAAAGACGGGACCGATTTAAAAATACTCACCTGAGCTGTTTGTCGCCACATTGTCGCGTGAGTGACGTCATCAGAAAGCGTCGTGAAAAATTGGAGTTTAACGGGAGTATTAAATGAGTAAAGGAAAACGTCCACGGGGTCCCAAGAAATCTACTATCAGTCTCCATCTTCAGGAAGTTCTGCAAACTCTGCAAACAACAACTGAAAGCTCCGAAGAAGAGCCTGATTCTCAATGTTCTGTGTCTGAAATGGCTGCAAACGGAGACAAAGGAGAAGGAGAAAGAGATGAAGCAATGGGAACAGACGGTAAGAAGCAATCTTACTAAGGACTTTTCCCAAATGCTAGCGGACACGAACACCACATTGGAGACTAATCTCTCTAAATTGGAGAATAATCTGTCTAAAAAAATTGATACTGCTTGTGGTGAATTAAAGGAGCTGTACATCTCTTTGAAGCAGCAGTTTAAGGATTTTGATAAAAAGTCAACGGAAGAATTTGCCAGAATGGAAAAAGATTATAAGAAGAAATTTGAGAAGATGTTTGAGAATATGAAAAAGTCTGATAAGTTGATGGAAGTTATGGAGATCATAATGAATGAGATGGCTCAGGAAATAACGAGTCTGAAAAAAGAACAAGAATTTGATCGGGAGCAACTGGTTAAAATGACTGATAAATGTCTGGACTTGGAAGTGAGGTTGAGAAGGCAGAATTTAAGAATTGTTGTACAGGAGGGACGAGAGCATGGAACTCAAACACGTGATTTTGTTACCAACTTACTTAAAGAAGCTTTTAAACTGCTGGAAAACCCGAGGATAGATGTGGCTCATCGGGTAGGATGTTTTCCAAAGAGGACCAAATGTTCCCCCAAGACAGATGATAGTGAAATTTCTCGACATCTCCACACTGGAAAATATATTGAAGATGATTCCTCATGGTGCGAATTTTACATTTTCCGGGGACAATATTAGATTTTTTCGGGATTATCCCCGTGAAATTGCTGAAAAAAGGATCTTGTTTAAAAAGACAAGAAATATCCTGAAAGGAAACCCCAAGGTGAGATATGGGGTGATATATCCTGCAAAAATGAAAATTACCTATTCTATTGAACGCTCCTTTACGGATTCAGAACTGGCATTTAAGTATGCACAAGATATCGTAAAGAAAATAGAGGAGAACGCTGAATATTAAACTTTTTAATATAAGACTTTTCTCTAATTAAGATGGCGGAACTTTTCCAGACAGTTACCAGACATGCTTATCTGTCCGGAATGTATTTTCGAGTGCAGAGTCCATGCTTCACCTTGAATGGAAAACTTAGATAAACAAAAGGAAGTCGAAGATACAGAATTAAAATTGAGGGACATGGAAAGAAACATAAACGGGCTGGAATATAAAAATCTCTGATTTAAGAAAATCTTTAATTATTATATTATATTAATATTAAATAATTAATTAATCTAACAAACTTAATAATACTAATCTTTTAATGTCATTTGCAAATATGACTAACCAATGGAGCGTGGGAGATAAGGGGGGCTTATACAATTATTATTAGATAATCTTAATATAGTTTAAAAGGAAGTACAATTGATGATATATACTAATGCACAGTAATTAACGAAAATATTAATAATAATACTAACATAATATAACCGTGTGCGAAGGAGGGAGGAGCTTTATACACTTGGAAAAGATCCAGATGCTTGGCTCTGTTTAACCCCTTGGAACCCGCTTGTACTTAAGATAAAGACTGGGATTAATGTAATAACTTTGGGTATATAAGAGATAAATTGGAAATGTATATATACATATAGAATTGACACACGTGTTTGATTTGTTTTCTGTTTTTTCCCCCCCTCTCTTTCTGAAGTCTTTTCTGTTTTTATCTGCTCTGGTTGGATACATTTTAAAAGAATATGAAAACGGCCCACAGCCGTTTACGATACTCTGTTAAGGGGACGGAGCTCAATGTACAACATCAACAACGGAAGTCTACAAATTTTTTCCCACCTTAATATCACTTTTTCTTAATCACTACCACGACTCTTATTTGTTTTTGTTTTTTTTATATCACAACACATGCTTTCTTTTTTTAATTTTATTAAGGTACTATAGAGGAAGGAGATGCAAAATAACTCGAAGTTCGGGGTGACCTCCCAACACCCAGAGTTCTGAGGTATTTGGTTGCACCATATGAATTAAAAATACCAAAAATACCAAAAATACCAAGGCAGGTATGGGATACTGAATTGGATGATCAGCCATGATCTTATTGAATGGCGGTGCAGGCTCGTAGGGCCGAATGGCCTACTCCTGCACCTATTTTCTATGCATCTATCTATGTATATCACTTTTAAATACAGATCAGAAAATCGTAGCAAAAACCTTAGCAAGGAGATTGAGTAAATATATTAGTAAATTGATCAAATCCAGATCAAACGGGGTTTATACCTAAAAGACAATCATTTAATAATTTGAGACACCTGTTTAATATAATGTACATAAAACGGAAAAAGAAGATATATCAATTGTTTCTCTGGACGCAGAGAAAGCATTTGATCAGGTAGATTGGCAGTATTTATACAAAGTACTGCAAACATTTAATATGGGAGAGAATTTTATTGTATGGGTAAAATTATTATATGACAAACCGACGGCAAGAATATTAACTAATAATATGTTATCTCCAAAATTTCAGTTATCGAGGGGCAATAGGCAGGGATATGCATTATCACCCCTGCGATTTGCCCTTATGATAGAGCACCTGGCTGAAAGTGTAAGAATTCATCCGAATATTCGGGGATATAATACTAAGGACTCAAATAATAAAATTTCATTATACGCAGACGATAAACTTCTATATATTACAAATTCACAAACGAGCATTCCAAACTTATTAAATTTAATAGAGGAATTTGGTTCTTTTTCAGGATGCAGAATAAATTGGAATAAAAGTGAAATCATAAAGCCTCAAGAATCGACACACTTATTAAAATTCCCCTTTAAAATAGCAACAGAAAAATGTAAGTGTTTGGGTATCCAAATTACTAGAAAATACAAATAATTATTTAATGCTAATTTTATGCCGTTATTAAATAAACTGACCGCATTGATTAAATTCTGGAATACACTCCCGTTGTCATTAATAGCCAGAATAAATGCTATAAAAATGATTTTTTTTACCACAAATATTATATCTATTTCAATCGATACCATTATATATACCATTTTTTTTTTTTTCAAAAAACGAGATTCTAATATTACCAACGTTATTTGTGACTATAGCTCACATAGAATTCAAAGAAAACACCTGTGTAAACCCACAGATGCTGGGGGACTTTCACTTCCGAAATTTTTGTATTATTATTGGGCAGTGCATATTAAGAATATAATTTATTGGTTGGACAGCTCTTCCCAACAGACAGAATGGATAAGAATGGAGAAAGAGGATTGTTCTCCTTGGAATATAGGAGTGATCCTCTTCTCCCCGATAAAACTGAACAACACAATATATACGAATAACCAAATTATCCATAATGCAATAAGAATTTGGAAACAAATAAAATTAACTTTAAAATTAAGAAACATATCAGTGTTAACGCCAATAGTGAATAATTCTTCATTTAAAACATCTCTTATCGATAAATCATATAACCAATGAGAAAGAATGGGAATTAATAGGATCAGTGATATGTATGAAATGGGAAATCTGTTATCATTCCAACAATTACAATTAAAATTTAAGTTGAAAAATAACCAATATTTTAAATATCTCCAGATCTGCGATGTCATGAAGAAATATATACAAGGACATCAAACTATAATTTTAGACCCACTGGAAGGAGCAATGAATATTAAGGCTGACTCACAGAAATTAATATCATATTTATATACTTGTATTTTAAATATAGAGCTACCATCGACAGAGGCACTTAGAGAAGATTGGGAACAAGAATTAATGATAAAAATCATGAAAAAAACGTGGGGAAAGTATTTGATATATATATATATCAAATACTTTCTCCACATTTTTTTCGTGATCCCAATCCCCTATATATATATATATATATATATATATATATATATATATATATATATATAAATGCTCGATTAATATAAGACATAACTTAATTCAATTTAAATTTTTACATAGATTATATTATACAAAAACTAGACTGAATAAATTTTATCCAAATACTTCTCAGATTTGTGACAAATGTTTACCTCAAAATGCCACTATAACACATTTTTTTGTTTCCTGCATAAATCTTCATAAATTCTGCAGCGATATCTTTGAAATATTTACAAAATTATTCAAGATAGAAATGGAGCCTAACACTGAAATTGTTATACTTGGAGTAACAGGAGATGGGAATAAATTGAACACATTTCAAAATTCATTTTTTACTTATGGGTTAATAATGGCAAAAAAACGTATACTCAAATTTTGGAAAAATACACCCATACCAATGCTTAAAATGTGGATTATAAACATGTTGGACACGGCACATCTTGAAGAAATGCGATTCCTAACAGTTAAACCAGACCAATTCTTAACGAGTTGGTCTCCATTTATCGACTTCTTGGAAGCATATGGTGCAACAAAATCGTAAAAACCAATTGTTTCAGGACTGGGTGAAAGATGGTCAAGAATATAAATACCTATCTCCTATGTCCTACTTTCCACTCTTTCTCTTTCTCTCTCCTACTAAAAAAATAAATAAATTTCCCTCACTTTCTCTCCCTTTTTCTTTTTCACACACCATATCACATGTTTTTCTATTTTCTATTATCTACTCTCTCTTTCTCTCTTATTATTAAAAAAAAATGCAGCTGTACATAAAATGTAACATGCCAATATATATTTGCCAATATACCAATATACCGTACTTCGAATAAATAAATAAATAAACAAATAAAATGCACAACTTGACTTGTAAGCCTGCAGTGTGACGAGGCAGTGATGTCACTGACATTACCTCCAATGCAGCTCTCAAGCTGCCATACATCGCGTCGCATTATTTTGGTCCACAGTCATGGTTTCATTTAATTGCACTTTTTCACCTGCAGATGGAGGCAACAAGGGAGTGGTCTTGCTGCAGTTATTACCCAAATTACTCTCATGTTTTGAAGTATCAAACATTGCATTTTTATGTTCAAGAGTTATGGTACCGTTTAATTCCACTTTATCTCCAATAGATGGAGGCAACAAGCAAACGGCATTGTTGGGTTCATTTCCCAAATTATAGTCTTGCTTTGATGTATCAAAGGTAGCATCTTTACAGTCATTCCCTGCCACGATTTCAGCCGCTTGAAGCTCTGTGGTTGTGGATAGAGCCAACTTGCAACTCATCGAGGCAGTCGCTTTGCCATCATGACCAAGAAAGTCTTCATGCTTTGACTTTTCAAATGTTGCATTATGATCAAATACCGTCATAGTTCCATTTAATTGCACGTCATCTTGGACATTCAGGGACATCTTGGAATCCGACAAGATGGAAGCCGAGAGATAATTTCCAAAGCTGGTTTCATGTTTTAATGCCTCAAATGTTACATTTGCCAGCGTCATGGTTTCATTCAACTTGATCAAGTCTCCGCGACCAACACTGGGCACAGTTGGAGTCTGGAATTCATTTCCCAGACCAAAACTCGGTTTTGGCACACTTAAATTGTCATGGCTTAGCACGGATCCTTTACACAAGAGCAAGTCTGTCTCAGAGAGAGAGATTTTGGAGTTTGTTGAAGTCTTTGTTTCGATGACACTTTTATCAGATAATTCATTCTCTGCCCGCATATTTGATGTATCGTAGAAAACCATGGTTTCATTTGATTCCATTAAATTTCCCTTACTTAAGTAAGGTCTGAGGGTGGGCGACAAGCTCACAAGATTTCTGGAATAAACTTCTGACTTTGACACATTTGTATCTTCATCCTTGAGATCATGAGGGTCGCTCAGCATGGTGGTGTCATCAAACCGAATCAAATTATGTGGAGAATAGGGCAGATTTCCTGAGTCTTCTGTCATGGAACTAAAAAATGAATCTTTAAGTTTTATGTCAACTTCAGTATGGATTAGTTGACATCCAGCATCCTTTAAACTATTTCCTGGCAACTCAGCGGTATAGCGAATTTGTGGGGATTTTACTAGAGAGATGTCTGAACACGAGAGTACCGTAAAATCAATCACAGGCTCTTGATCTATTCTAGAATTGTCCATGAGGCATGCATTTCGTGCATAGTTGCTTTCATTGCTCATTTGAGCAGCTATACGCAAACACTCTTGTTTGACGAAGCTGGGTAATAAACCCGACAGATTATGCGGCTCGATAGGGATATCTGGTAAGTGTGCTGAAAGTGCTGACTCGGGCTGAAGGGTATTGCTGGCAGCATCAATGCTGGGCAGATCATGCCGCTGCATGACCTCATCCACGCTCTTGCGCCTGGCATCGTTGTCACCAGAACATGGGAGACAAAATGTTGCATTGAGCAGGTTTTCTTTTGAGCATGCAGCTTTTGTAAATGTAGTGTCCATCTTCCCACCCATCTTTCTGAGCTCATTCTGATTGAAGGAGCCCATGTTGTTTCGCCTACCTCTAATAGTTGAAACACTTGATCTTGGCAATTGGTTCCTAAACGATTTCAGGTCGTTGGCTTCAATGGTGGTTTTCCTCAAACCAGTGGGTGGCTTTCCCAGACTGTTAAGTAGTAGTTTTTTTCTGCTCTGCAGTGGAACTCTACATTTCGCTCTTATCTCGTGAATCTCTTTAGCTGCGGTCGGTGCTGCATTCTTCAAATTCCTGGAGGAAAACTTGGTGCAGCATGGCGTTATGTAGATAGCGAGGATCTCATTGAAGTCAATCTGGCAATGATCATTTACTAGCAAGGATTGGGAATTAAAAAAAGAAAAGCAGCATATTAGTTGAGTGGGAACAGTATTTTTTTCTATCAACAGTTCATTACAGTCAATGGCAAGACTTTGGGGAGTGTTGTAGAGCAGAGGGATCTAAGAGTGCAGGTACACAGTTCCTTGATAGTGGCATCACAGGTAGATATGGACTGTGGGGGGAGAAATAAATTAGTTTGGGGTGGGTGGAAGGGCAGTTGGAGATTAACCATGGCTAAAATAAAGAGCTATATACAACCTAGACCCCATTATGATGAATTAGAATTTGAAGACAGGATAAAAAAGGGTAGACAAAACTGCTGGAGAAACTCAGTGGGTGAGACAACATCTATGGAGAGAAGGAACAGGTGATGTTTCGGGTCGAGACCCTTCTTCAGGCTGATGTGGGGGCGGGGGGCGGGAAGAAGAAAGGAAGAGACAGTGGGCTGTGGGAAAGCAGGGGAGGGGAAGGAGGGAGAAAGCAGGGACTACCTAAAATTAGAGAAGTCAATGTTCATACCCAAGTTCATAGGTGTAAACTACCCAAGCAAAATATGAGGTGCTGCTCCTCCAATTTGCAGTGGGGCTCACTCTGGCCATGGAGGAGGCCCAGAATAGAAAGGTCGGATATGGAATGGGAGGGGGAGTTGAAGTGCTGAGCCACCAGGGATCAGGTTGGTTAATGCAAACTGTGCAGAGGTGTTGGGCGAAGCGATCGCCAAGCCTGTGCTTGGTCTCACCGATGTAGAGTAGTTGACACCTGGAACAGCGGAATCAATAGATGAGGTTGGAGGAGGTGCAGGTGAACCTCTGCCTCACCTGGAAAGACCGCTTAGGTCCTTGGATGGAGTCAAGGGGGGAGGTAAAGCGACAAGTGTAGCATTTCCTGTGGTTGCAAGGGAAAGTGCCCAGAGAGGGGGTGGTTTGGGTGGGAAGGGACGAATTGACCAGGGAATTACGGAGGGAGCGGTTAAAAAGGGGAATTTCTATAAAGTCAGTGAAATGGGAATGATGGCAGTAATAGAAAAGAAAAGCTGCTCTTGCTGTATGCAAAATATGTATCAAAATAAAAATCTGCCTTTCTAGCATTAAACTAGATGGTTTCAACGAGATTACAATTTGAAGAGAAGCAAAGCGATGCTGGCACTAACTAGATTATCAACATATAACTAGATTACAGATGATTTGTTTTAATCATTCTGAATCGCAATAAACTCGTCAAAATGCAGTTAAATATTAAACTGATCAGCTGGATGGTCTCAGCGACATAGAAAACAAACCAGGCTTCCCGTGCATAGAATAGCTTAGGTCAAAAATCAAAGTCCAAAACTCCATTTGCTCCATTTATAATTTTAGGCCACCCAAACAATTAAACTACAAAAAAAACCCTCTGATGTTTAGTTTAGTTCAGGGTTGCAGCGTGCACATAGGCCCTTTGATCATTCTAGTCCACGCCGACACACTACACTCTGTTATCCCACTTTCTCATCCGCTCCCCATATCGTTTATTAAAAAAAAGGCTTCCAAGATGAGGACACAATTAAATTCAAATTCGGAAATTCACACGCACGCCATCCATTTTCAATATGCAATGGAAGACATTTAAAGGCTGCATGGATGAACTACAAAAATTGTTCATCCCTGTTTGGCAAAAGAATAAATCAGGGAAGATAGTACATCCGTGGATAACAAGGGAAATCAGGGATAGTATCAAAGTGAAGGATGATGCGTACAAATTAGCCAGAAAAAACAGTATACCGGAGGACTGGGAGAAATTCAGAGACCAGCAGAGGAGGACAAAGGGCTTAATTAGGAAAGGAAAAATAGATTATGAAAGAAAACTGGCAGGGAACATAAAAACTGAGTGCAAAAGTTTTTATAGATATGTGAAAAGAAAGAGATTAGTTAAAACAAATGTAGGTCCCTTGCAGTCAGAAACAGGTGAGTTGATCATGGGGAACAAGGATATGGCGGACATATTGAATAACTACTTTGGTTCCGTCTTCACTAAGGAAGACATAAATAATTTGCCGGAAATAGCAGGGGTCAAAGGAGTTGGAGGAATTGAGTGAAATCCAGGTTAGCCGGGAAGTGGTGTTGGGTAAATTGAATGGATTAAAGGCCGATAAATCCCCAGGGCCAGATAGGCTGCATCCCAGAGTACTTAAGGAAGTAGCTCCAGAAATAGTGGATGCATTAATAATAATCTTTCAAAACTCTTTAGAATCTGGAGTAGTTCCTTAGGATTGGTGGGTAGCAAACGTAACCACACTTTTTAAGAAGGGAGGGAGAGAGAAAATGGGGAATTACAGACCAGTTAGTCTAACATCGGTAGTGGGGAAACTGCTAGAGTCAGTTATTAAAGATGGGATAGCAGCACATTTGGAAAGTGGTGAAATCATTGGACAAAGTCAGCATGGATTTACGAAAGGTAAATCATGTCTGACGAATCTTATAGAATTTTTCGAGGATGTAACCAGTAGCGTGGATAGGGGAGAACCAGTGGATGTGGTGTATCTGGACTTCCAGAAGGCTTTCGACAAGGTCCCACATAAGAGATTAGTATACAAACTTAAAGTACACAGCAATGGGGGTTCAGTATTGATGTGGATAGAGTGCTGGCTGGCAAACAGGAAGCAAAGAGTATGATTAAACGGGTCCTTTTCACAATGGCAGGCAGTGACTAGTGGGGTACCGCAAGGCTCAGTGCTGGGACCCCAGCTATTTACAATATATATTAATGATCTGGATGAGGGAATTGAAGGCAATATCTCCAAGTTTGTGGATGACACTAAGCTGGGGGGCAGTGTTAGCTGTGAGGAGGATGCTAGGAGACTGCAAGGTGACTTGGATAGGCTGGGTGAGTGGGCAAATGTTTGGCAGATGCAGTATAATGTGGATAAATGTGAGGTTATCCATTTGGGTGGCAAAAACAGGAAAGCAGACTAATATCTAAATGGTGGCCGACTAGGAAAAGGGGAGATGCAGCGAGACCTGGGTGTCATGGTACACCAGTCATTGAAAGTAGGCATGCAGATGCAGCAGGCAGTGAAGAAAGCGAATGGTATGTTAGCTTTCATAGCAAAAGGATTTGAGTATAGGAGCAGGGAGGTTCTACTGCAGTTGTATAGGGTCTTGGTGAGACCACACCTGCAGTATTGCGTACAGTTTTGGTCTCCAAATCTGAGGAAGGACATTATTGCCATAGAGGGAGTGCAGAGAAGGTTCACCAGACTGATTCCTGGGATGTCAGGATTGTCTTATGAAGAAAGACTGGATAGACTTGGTTTATACTCTCTAAAATTTAGGAGATTGAGAGGGGATCTTATAGAAACTCACAAAATTCTTAAGGGACAGGCTAGATGCAGGAAGATTGCTCCCGATGTTGGGGAAGTCCAGGCCAAGGGGTCACAGCTTAAGGATAAGGGGGACATCCTTTAAAACCGAGATGAGAAGAACTTTTTTCACACAGAGAGTGGTGAATCTCTGGAACTCTCTGCCACAGAGGGTAGTCGAGGCCAGTTGATTGGCTATATTTAAGAGGGAGTTAGATGTGGCCCTTGTGGCTAAGGGGATCAGAGGGTATGGAGAGAATGCAGGTACGGGATACTGAGTTGGATAATCAGCCATGACCATATTGAAGGGAGGTGCAGGCTCGAAGGGCCGAATGGCCTACTCCTGCACCTAATTTCTATGTTTCTATGTTTCTAATACAGTCACAGCTCTGATTCAGCCAAGAAACAATCGAACTGAACGGCTTTCAGTTTAGAGATAAAGTGACCTTCCACCCACCGAGTCTGCGCTGACCAGCGATCCCCGCACACTAACACTATCCTACACACTAGGGACAATTTACAAGTTTTACCAAAGCCAATTCACCTACAAACCTGTACGTCTTTGGAGTGTGGAAGGAAACGAGAACTCCCAGAGAGAGCCCACACGGTCACGAGAAAGACGTACAGTCAGCGCCCAAGGTCGGGATCGAACCCGGGTCTCTGGCGCTGTCCATGTACCTCCCCCTACAATAAATGTGCTGTTACTCCGCAAATTAACACAGGAATGCCTTGAAGTGTAAACTTGCAACACGATGCATATCAGTAGGTATGTTAGCGGCGCTGCAATTCTACTTGATTTTTGGGGGCGGGATTAAAACGCGTTTTTTCCTTACCTTGTCCTGGATTATATTTGGTTGGAGCGCAAGCTTTTGCTGAAGAATCGTTCCTACGGCCGTTCTGTGTCTTTTTTTTTTAAATCGGCCGACTAGTTCAGTGCTGGAGTCATTTTAAAATCAGCTTCTAAAGCCGTCAACGTCGACAACGGGGACGGATTTCATGTAGGTGACAGGTAAAAGAAAGCCGTATATTTTTATGTATAAAAGTGGGCCTTAAGATGCCTTTAGTTCACATTTTAAGTTGCGAAACGGTGATTTAGTCCCCATACGAACTGGCATGCTGATATTGGGGTCTAAATCACCGCAAACCGCAAAGTTCCAAATGATCGCGTTCCAGAAAAACCCACTCGCAAGATGATTTAAATGGCCATTAATTTACAGGTATTAAACATTAAATTCCTTCCATTTGGCCTATAAATCCTAGACAATGAGATTTAAAAATTATGTTATATTGTGAATTCTTGTGTGAATGTTATTTGGACACTTAGGTTATTTAAAAATGTTAATCTATTCTTAAGAAATTGATAGATGTTTAGATCTAGTAATTGAATTTTGCAATTAGCTACAATTAGGTAACTAACTAATTATATGCATTAATTACAAGTCATCTAAGTAAGATTGTTTCATATTTGTTTCAGAATGCTTCAATCTATAATAACTGAACATTTCTTTGAGTTCTCTTAATTTTTAAGAAAGTTATGGGCATTTGACTGTCATCGATCACAGCTTTTGTGTTGTCAATGGAAAAGCAATAGGGAACAAGATGCTAATTTCCGAGTATGAAAATGGCCATAACTTTTTTAATACTGAAGATATGAAAGTGAATTAGGTGTCAAATTAAACTTATTTTTATGCTTTATCTGATGGGATAAATTACAGACTTGATTTTTTAAATCTCAAAATTTTGTAACATTGCTAGTTTCAGTTTATCTTCCACAGAAATTATAATGGTCAGCTCAGGGTGAAATTGAAGACTGACCCGTGCAGGAAGGAACTGCCGATGCCGGTTTAAACTGAGGATAGACATAAACAGCTGGAGCAAAGTCAGCGGGTGAGGCAGAATGTGGAGAAGACTGGCCTGTTGCTTTAAAAGGCGTGAGAAACAGACACGGCCCTTACCTGGTCTGTTTCAAACAGTGCGCACTCACTGCCCATTGGTCAGTGAGGACCACCTACTCCACCCTAGCATCCAATCAGCGCTTCTTTCCAGCAATGGTGCACCTCGGTTGGCTATTCCTGCCACCAATCGCCAGGCCGATTGCGTGCACTTGCTGGAGTCTGGTCCAAAGATCTTGGGTCTGGTCCGGACTTGCTGCAGGAACCTATAGGATCTTTGGCAGGAACGGAGCAGGAAGGAAGTGCAGATGCTGCTTTAGACACACACACAGGCACATGCAGACAGACACACGCGCAGGCACACAATGTACACGGATCAATGGTGTTTAAAATACATGATAAATAGAGTTATAGGGAACAACGACATGCCACGAGGAGCACACATTAAATCCTTAATTTCCTTCCCAATGTATGATGACTGTAACATATATAATTCTATTCTTATGATCCCGACAATATTATATAAGACATTTTTTGGTACATGAGCAAGTTATTAGAAAGTCTTCTTTTATAGATCTAGACTTAGCACAATAATAAAGGTAGACAAAAATACTGGAGCATTGTGTCTACCTTCGATTTTCCAGCATCTGCAGTTTCTTCTTAAACAATAATAAAGGTATCAATTTTTACACTGCTGTACATTTTTGGTTTTGTTCTTGTTGTAAGGCAGGCATGGTATTGTAAGCACTTCTACATTTAAGATAAATCAAGTCAAGTCAAGAGAGTTTATTGTCATGTGTCCCAGATAGGACAATGAAATTCTTGCTTTGCTTCAGCACAACAGAATATAGTTGGCATGAATACAGAATATATTCAGTAGGCATAAATTGATCTACTAGAGCAAAAATGCATCTTCAATATACATGTCTCTCCCCACCCCTGAAAACAATTGCAATTAAGTGACATATCATCCATTCTGCAGTTATGTAGTTATAATCAGATTTGTTCTTATAAGTTAATTCTATATGATATGTTACTGTAATTTCAGATGTTGACAGTGGGTCCAGAATACTCGTTGATAAGATCTCCTATAGGGAACTACGGAGTACTTGTCAAAGAACTGCCGTCTTTGTTCTGAACACCCTGTATATCTCCACATAAACCAATAAATTATGTAAATCTTACCATAAATGACATAAATAAAAAGTGTTATCCTTGTTTATGAATTTTGTTGTAGAACGATTTAAAATTGAGTGGATTGATGCAATATACTGCTAACCCACAAATGTTTAGTTATGAGAATTGAATTGAATTGAATTTCCTTTATTGCCTGCAGTCATACATACAATGATACAATAATAACAACAATAAACACAAATTAACTTCCACCACAGTGAGTCCTCCAAACACCTCCTCACTGTGGTGGAGGCAAAAAATCTTAGGGTTGTAGTCTCTCCCTGTGCTCCCTCTGCGCTGAGGCAATTCCCCACCGGGCGATGGTATGAACAGTCCCGCAGCTCACCGAACCCCGCGAACGGGCCGGGTCAAACACTGCGGCCCGGGGTGGTCGAAGCCGCCGCACCTCAAGTCCAGCACACGCAGCCGCCGGCCCGCGGCTGAACCCAGGACCCTGGGCACCGCCGCCAGAACGTCGCCCCAGCCACCGGAGCACCGTCCCAGCCCCCGGACCGGATCGCCCTCACGTGAGTACCGTTCCACCCTCGGGCTGGGCCACTCCGACGGGAGTGCCATTCCTCCCTCGGCTGGGCCACTCCAGCGGGAGTGCCGTTCCTCCCTCGGGCTGGGCCACTACAGCGGGAGTGCCGTTCCTCCCTCGGGCTGGGCCACTCCGACGGGAGTGCCGTTCCACCCTCGGGCTGGGCCACTCCAGCCCCTCACCATGCCGCTCTCACGGGAGCACCGTTCCATCCCAGGCTGGGCCGGGAGCGAGCCCAGGACGAGTCCCGTCAGCTGCCTCCAGAGTCCCGAGGTCGCCGGCTCCGCTAGGCCTCAGCGTAGACGGAGAAGGGGGATACGACAAAAAGGTCGTATTCCCCCGAAGGGAGTGACAGCAGCCCCCGTTTCACCCCCCACCCCCCTCCCCACATAAACACAGCCTATTGTGATGCCACAGATATTCACATTTAAAAACTCACTCAGAGCTCGGGTGGCTGCGAGCGGCTGCTGGGCCCGGACAGTGGAACCGCAGCTAGACCGGGGGCTCGCAGGTGACCCGGGAACTGCAGCTAGTCCAGGAGGGTCCTGGCCCCTATACAAAAAAGGCTACGGACCCCTGGACTAAACCAAACCCTCGATCCTGTCCCGCCATCCTTTTTTCAAAATTTAGCAACTCAAATGGTGGTACGTCTTCATTGCCGGGAAATACAGTAACTCATTTCCCTCAAATATATGTAGATTTCCCTCAAATATATGTTAAATTAAAAACTAAACTATGGTAGCAATGCACAGTTTTCATGTTTAATGCTCGCACTTCTGCATCAATGTAGGTATGTATACACTATATTTCTTTACACTAATATAGAATGAAAAAATATCTTGGCATGTGTTCATTTATATTTTATTCACAATATTAGGATTTCAGAGAGAGGTTGAATGAAAGAAAAAAAAGTTCAACAAAATTAGGATCACAAGAAAGAAACTAGAGAAACATACATGTGTGTGTTATATATTTATATACATATATATCACACATATATACGCATCATATATATTATATATATAATTAATATATGTGTTTATATACTGTATATATAAGAAACTAGAGAAATATGTATGTGTGTTATATAATTATATACATCAATATCACATTTATATATGTGTGTGTATCATCTATTATATATTAAAACTCTGTGGCTGCCGCCTGCCGTCCGTCCGGCTGCCTTTCTGCCTTTTGATTCGTTCCATCGTGTGATGTCACAATGCCCAATACTCGCAGATGTCCAATCGGAATGGATCCATTTACATGGACGGCTGCTGGCCGCCTTTCTTCCTTTGAATCCCTGCAATTCCGAAACCAGACGCAGAATCGCCAACATCTTTTCCATTTCGGTAGAGATTTCACTTTTCTTTCAAAGTATCCGCTCCTGATTACATTTCATCGTGTTTATGTACACATTTTTAATGAAATCCTTCTCCGCCCCTCCCAATATTTCAAAAATAAACTGGCTTCTCACCCATAGAAGCAGCACCAGCCCCAGCCCCTGGTGAACGTTCCATCGTGTGATGTCACAATGCCCGATGCTCACAGATGTCCAATCGGAATGGATCCATTTACATATGCCTTTGCAGGAGCACCAGCCCATGGTGAACGTTCCATCGTGTGATGTCACAATGCCCAATGCTCAAAGACATTGTTGCCATAGAGGGAGTACAGAGAAGGTTCACCAGACTGATTCCTGGGATGTCAGGACTTTCATATGAATAAAGACTGGATAGACTCGGCTTGTACTCACTAGATTTTAGAAGATTGATGGGAGATCTTATAGAAACTTACAAAATTCTTAAGGGGTTGGACAGTCTAGATTCAGGAAGATTGTTCCAGATGTTGGGGAAGTCCAGAACAGCGGGTCACAGTTTAAGGATAAGGGGTAAATCTTTTAGGACCCAGATGAGAAAAACATTTTTCACACAGTGAATCTCATGGTGAATCTCTGGAATTCACTGGCACAGAAGGTAGTTGAGGCCAGTTCATTGGCTATATTTAAGAGGGAGTTAGATGTGGCCCTTGTGGCTAAAGGGATCAGGGGGTATAGAGAGAAGGCAGGTACAGGATACTGAGTTGGATGATCAGCCATTATCATATTGAATGGTGGTGCAGGCTCACGGGGCCGAATGGCCTACTCCTGCACTTAATTTCTATGTTTCTATATCCCCACCCCTCTCCCTCTCCCACCCATCCCTCTCTCCCCCCCCCCCTTCCTCTCTCTCCTCCCGCCCCCTTCCCCCTGCCCCTCTATCCCTCTTCCACCACTCCCCCTACCCCTCCTTCCCCACTCTTCCACTTCTCTCCCATTACCCCACCCCTCTCCCTCCCCATCCCCTCTCTCTTCCCCTCCCTTCCCCCCTCTCTCCCCCACCCCTTCCTCCTACCCCTCTGTTCCTCTTTCACCACTCCCCCATCCCTCTTCCACCACTCCCGCTACCCTTCTACCCCCCATCCCCCTCCCTCCCCACTCTTCCACTTTTCTCACCCTTCTCTCCTCCCCCTCCCCCTCCTCACCCCTCTCCCTCTCCCATCCCTCTCTTCCCACCCCCTTCCCTCTCTACCCCACCCCTTCCCTCTCTCCCCCTGCCCCTATCCCTCTGTCCCTCTTCCATCACTCCCCCTACCCCTCTCCTCCTCCCTCCCCACTCTTCCACCTCTTCCCCCTCCACTCTCCCTCCCCACTCTTTCCCCTCTCTCCCCCCACCCCTCTCCCCATTCTTAAGGGGTTGGACTAAGTAAACATAGTAAAGATAAGGAGACATCAGTTTATGAATTTGACCCATATTATTGAGGGTGGGAGCGGAGGGCACGTAATCCCTCATCGTAACTCCTCATAAAATACAGATCAAACTTCAAACTGGTAAGTTCTCGTTTAATCTTACTATTTTACTTCGTAGTCACGTGAGTGATTCCGTGAAGATTTCAAAGCTCTGTGATTTCAAACCGTGTAACAGTTATTACTACATCACTGCCGAAGTCTTTGAGGGAGGAAGTGTGTTATCGTAATCAACCAATGAATCTGTTTGTAGAAAAACACAATGGTATTTTTTAACAATAACAACAAAGAAATTAAATTGCTCCCCTGGCCTTAAATTAAATATTTGCAGTCTGTAAAATCTTTCCTGCAAATAAAACAGGTTTTGCCAACGGCTTATTATAAAATTTCTGAACGGTCTTTCCCCCCACCATCCTGCTGTACATGTTAGTTTTTATCCCAGCAGCTTTTAGCACCTGCTTGAGCCATCTCGAAATGGCTCGTCACCCGACCATAAGGTTTTTTATGACTGACCCACAAGGCTTTTCATCTCACTCGAATATTTTGGTTGTGTCTATGTAGGATAATAGGGTCATGGCACATTACCGTGTTTCTGGCGGGTAAGCCCGGAATTCCACGACTGGATTAGGTGTTCCTGGTCTGCTCTGTTTGATCATTCCCTGGATAACGACAGAGATCTGGTCTGGAGCTGTGAGCATGGTGTCCAGTCGCAATAGGTGGAGTGACTGGACCCTCTGTGCAGTTACAAGTGCCATCAACATGAGTGTTTTGAGCATAGATGGTTTCAGGTTGAGGGATCTGGCTGGTGGGCATCCCCTGAGGTATGTCAGGACCACACTGACATCCCATATATGGGTGTACCTTGGTCTAGGGGTTAGAGTTGTAAATATCCTTCATTAGTTTGACCACCAGCTGGTGGGACCCCATGGCCTGTTGTCCTGGAGCTGGTTTTAAATAGACAGGCAGGGCAATTCTAGCTGTGTTGATGGCTCTGTAGTTGAAGTCCTTCATCGTGGTGAAGGTTCGCCAGGAATTCCAGTACGTTGGTAACTGTAGCGGTTGAGTAGGTGGTCCCTGTATCCAAGCAGTACTTCTCCCATTTTTTGATGCTGGACAAGTGCTGTTTTTTAGTGGATGTTCAGAGGGATGCTGACATGGTGTCGACAGTTTGTTATGATAATCCCAGTCCCAGAAGTGGTTTGTGCAGAATCTGCAACCCAGGAGTTTGATTTTTTCATGGCACGGGTGCCTTGTGTCCAACACTGGGTGTTAATAATTCTGGGTCACTGGGGAATACCATCGGAGTTCCAACAACCATGTCATGGAGTATTGGGAACCATGGCTGTGTAGGCCAGTCGGTTACTATCAAAATACCTGAAGCAGAGTCCATTTGTACTGTGCGTAGCCCCCGACTGATGAGGCAGAAGGGAGGAAATGAATAGAAGAAAATTTCCCCAATTCAGCGCGAACGCATCTACCGCTGCTGCTTCAGGGTCTAGTTCCCAAGCGACATACATAGGTACCTGGTGATTTAGTCTAGATGCAAATAAATCGATATCTAGCGTGCCATATTGCTTGATAACTTTTGTGAAAAATATATATTTTTGGGGTTTTAACATCCGTTCGATGTTGTCATTAAATGTACGTGATCTGGTGTCTGCCACTGTATTTAGCTTACCTGGTAGGTAAGTTACTGATAGCCAAATATGTCTTTGGACACACCATTGCCAAATTGTATTGACCAACTTGTCGCATGATGCCGATTTTATGCCGCCCATATGGTTAATGTAGGCCACCACCGTAGTATTATCTATTTATAACCGTACATGCAAGTGATGCATATTTATGCATATGCTTTTAAACCATAAAAAGTCACCCAAACATCTCTAGATAATTAATGCCCAGTGTAAGTGGTAACGATGATTCTGAGTTAGTCCATCTACTACTTGTGCTGGATATAGAGTTAGGTGCTCCCCAGTCTTGAGCACTGGCATCTGTTTGGATAACTGACATAGGGTTAGTGATGATAATAGGGCTGAAACTGTAGTTCTGATATTACTTCAGTGGGTAACTTCATGAAACGATCATAATGACCTGTATGTCATTTTTTGGTACAAAGCTCCGAATTATGTAGCTGGAAATGCTGCTACCATTATCCCAATTACTCTGTTACTTGTCGAGTAGTTGGTAGTTTGTTGACCATTAAATTGTTGTACGATTGTGCCAATTCAACTATGTTGTCTCTTGGCAATGTTACAGTCACGTAGACTGAATTAATTGTGAAGCCCAAGTAGTCCATGATAGAGGATGGCTTCAACTTAGATTTATCTGGATGTAAGACAACCCCAGGGTTTCGAATAACTGTTTGGTAGCTGAACAGCTAACATAGTCAAATTCATGGTCTTGCTTACCATTTAGGATATCATCAAGATATGCCATGACAATATGTTTTTGTCTTCTGAATATTGCCAGAGCTGGTTTTAGTGTCTTGGTGAATAATCTTGGGCTGATGTGAACCCATTGGGTAACGCTTTAAACTGCTATAGCTGCCCCATCCAGTTCAATTTCAGGTATCTGCGATGATCCTTGTGAATGGTACTAAATGGTAAACATCTTTAAGATGAATGCTTGCCATGAAGTATCCTTTGGAATTTAGTTGTTTGGCAGTAACAACTGGTTCTATTTTGAAATGTATATACTTAACAAACATATTTAGTGAAGTTAAGCCAATGATGATGGGACATCCGCCATCCTTTTAGGGTTTAGTGAATATTTTTGATATGAATTGCAAAGGTTCAGGTTTCCCCATGATACCCTTTGTAATTATTCTCACCAGTTCAGCTTGTCCCTCTTGTTTCTTTAACGGAGAGAGGAATAATACCCTCTGGGGTGAATGTTGACCTGGTGGCAATTTTTCTAGTATGAATTGTATTCACTAATGCCATTGAGTATATACTGATCACTCATGATAGACTCCCATGTGTTGGTATGCTCTATATACTGGTAGGAACCAGACCCACCTACCTCCATGGTTATGGATATTCTCCTGTTTCCTGCCGGTCCAACGAGTGTTGCACGTTGTCTGACGTGGCGGTGACATTGGGGGGTGGTACATTTTCCATGGGGTCCGCTCTGGGCCCTGGTCTAAATAAGACTTTCGGTTATAGATGCGGACCCGAGCTTTCATCAGTCCGATATGGTAGACGTTGACTGATGGATGCGATGGGGTGCTGATGCGTAGGAATTACTGTTTTTGGTTACTCGTCCCGACCCTGCCCTCATGAGCCGAAAGTTTTGTAAAATCCTCTTGCATGTCCTTCTTATGCTTTGTGAGTTTTTTGCCACAGAGCAGTGGGTCTGGCTCAGTGGCTGGGGTGTTATGACTTGTTTACGAAGGTTGTGGTCAACTCCGTATTTGTCCATGGAACGAGGAAAAAACAATGTGATGGCTGTCGTCAGGATTTTACCGCCTCCTGCACGTGGGGTTTCCACGTAGCTGTCCACCACACACCACACCTAGCAGCTCTTCCTGTTCCTGCACCCCTTGCATACTCCCGACATCTTCAGCCATTGCCCGTTCTTGACCAGCCCAGTCCTTGTCACCAAAGCTATCCTCTGGAAAGGAGGAAGCAATGGCACTGTGGAGGGAAAGCCTGACCCCCTCTGCGAGAGCGCCCCTCCTGGGGTGCACCTCGCTGGAGCTCCTGCTCCAAGAGCCGCTCCATGCGGCTCAGGTGGCCGTTTCTCCCCCGCCTGGGTGGAGAGACGTCCCCGTCCGATAAGTCAGAGCCACCGGCCGGAAAAAAGCCTCTTCCTTGGCTTTTACATCCAGCCCGCTGCTCAGGCGCTAGCGGGGCTGGGCTCGGTCACGGTATCGGGGTAGCGGACCGCCCGGTAAGCGGTCCTACCGCCTTGTTGCTGCCCCCGCGAGATGAAACGCTCCTCCGTGGAGTCGAGCGGGGGGCAGGTCTGTGCAGGCGGCTGTCTTCCCTCCCGTGCGGGTGGAAATACGTCCCGTCCGATATGTTGGAGCCACCGGCCGGACGCCTCCGTGGCGTTACATCCAGCCCGCTGCTTAGATGCTAGCGGGGCTGGGCTCGACGCGGTGTCGGGATAGCGGAGCGCCGGGTAAGCGGTCTTACCGCCTTGTTGTTGCCCTCGCGATGGAAACGCTCCTCCGTGGAGTCGAGCGGGGGGACAGGTCTGTTCCGTTGCTGCCCCCCCCCAGATGGACGCTACTCCGTGGAGTCGAGCGGGGGACAGGTTTGTTGCAGAGCCTTTCTTCTCTGCCGGACAGCAGAAGGCTCCCTGTGAAGGAAACCGCCGTCAGCTTACCTGACGGTCCGTTCTTTCACCTCCATAGCGGGAGAACCCGACTCCCGCTGTGCCGCTGTTGCTCTGCTGGACGTAATGCTGCGCATGCGTGCTGCACGGGTTCTTCACGGAATCACTCACGTGACTCCGAAGTAAAATAGGTGCAGGAGTAGGCCATTCGGCCCTTCGAGCCTGCACCGCCATTCAATATGATCATGGCTGTTCATCCAACTCGGTATCCTGTACCTGCCTCTCCATACCCCATGATCCCTTTAGCCACAAGGGCCACATCTAACTCCCTCTTAAATATAGCCAATGAACTGGCCTCAACTACCTTCTGTGGCAGAGAATTCCACAGATTCACCACTCTCTGTGTAAAAAATGTTTTCCTAATCTCGATCCTAAAGGATTTCCCCTTTATCCTTAAGCTGTGACCCCTTGTCCTGGACTTCCCCAACATCTGGAACAATCTTCCTGCATCTAGCCTGTCCAACCACTTAAGAATTTTGTAAGTTTCTATAAGATCCCCCCTCAATCTTCTAAATTCTAGCGAGTACAAGCCGAGTCTATCCAGTCTTTCTTCATATGAAAGTCCTGACATCCCAGCAATCAGTCTGGTGAAACTTCTCTGTGCTCCCTCTATGGCAAGAATGTCTTTCCTCAGATTAGGAGACCAAAACTGTACGCAATACTCCAGGTGTGATCTCACCAAGACCCTGTACAAAGACCCGGTACATCGTACCCGTAGCAAAATATAAAGGCAAATATAATTGCCTTCATGGCTTATGTACATCATGAGTTG